>NW_020934032.1:0-488 GCF_003984885.1 Neopelma chrysocephalum
GGGATTCCCAGTGCTGATGGGGCTGTGGAAGGCAGGGATTCCCAGTGGCTGTGGAAGGCAGGCATTCCCAGTGGCTGTGGTGCTGTGGAAGAGCAGGACTGGCTGTTGGGAACAGCACATCTCCAGCTCCCCTGAAACACCTTGCTGGGGCTCTGGGGGCTTGGCCATAGTGGTGAGCAAAGCTCTCACCTTGAACGTGTTTCTTTGTAGGGACGTTGTGGGGTAGAAAAGTTCTCATTTGCTGTTGTACCACTTTCCTGTTTTACTGTGTTTAGAGCCAGTCTGGTCTCATGTAAAAAAAAAGTCAGGGAAAGGAGGGGAATTTAATAGTGGTTTTATTTCCTTTTAATACTCAGAAATAAGTTGTTTCCTCTCGTAGATCTGTGTGAAATATAGTAAGAGAGAATTTGGGTTTTTGAAGAGCAAGCACCTGTAAGGCAGCCTTGCAGCCCAGCCCTGAGGGCTGATGCTCTCATCTCTGGGGCTTT
>NW_020934033.1:0-368 GCF_003984885.1 Neopelma chrysocephalum
TACTTGACTTACCAAAAATATATGTTGTTAAGTCGTCCTGTAAACAGATTGTGTTGCCAATGAGGGTTTTGTGGCACACACCAAGTTGCTGTTTTTTGAACATCTATGTACAATAAATAATAAATGAGATACCCTACACTAAAATATAATGCAGATAAGTCATCTGAGTCCAAAAATTAAATGTGAACCAGATGCTTTTATGTTTTAAAGAGCTGGCAGGATGTCATCATACTTGTACAAGGACACTGTCAGGACAGCTGTTCTACATGCTGGGTCCCAGCTGCAAACGTGATGTACCTTTCTGAAAGCAATTCAGAATTGCCATAGATCGTTTGCTAATAAGTTTCTCTAAGGCTTCAAAAGAACTC
>NW_020934033.1:468-542 GCF_003984885.1 Neopelma chrysocephalum
TTGCCAATGAGGGTTTTGTGGCACACACCAAGTTGCTGTTTTTTGAACATCTATGTACAATAAATAATAAATGA
>NW_020934034.1:0-473 GCF_003984885.1 Neopelma chrysocephalum
AGGAGAGGTTCCATCTCTGGAGGTGGGAGCAGCTCTGGCAGGAGAGGGTCCATCTCTGGAGGAGGAGGAAGCTCAGGTCACGGAGGATCCAGTTATGGCAGTGGTGGGGGTATTGGAGGGGGAGAAGGAGGCTCAGGGTATGGAGGGAGCTCAGGCTATGGAGGGAGCTCAAGCAGGAGAGGCTCCATCTCTGGAGGAGGAAGCTCAGGTTTGAGCTCTGGTGGGTGCATTGGCGGTGGAGAAGGAGGCTCTGGGTATGGAGGGAGCTCTGGGTATGGAGGAAGCTCAGGCAGGAGAGGGTCCATCTCTGGAGGAGGAAGCTCAGGATATGGAGGATCAAGTTCTGGTGGGTGCATTGGAGGGGGAGAAGGAGGTTCAGGATATGGAGGAAGCTCAGGGTATGGAGGAGGCTCTGGATATGGAGGGAGCTCTGGCAGGAGAGGCTCCATCTCTGGAGGAGGAGGAAGCTCAGG
>NW_020934035.1:0-370 GCF_003984885.1 Neopelma chrysocephalum
GCAGGAGAGGGTCCATCTCTGGAGGAGGAAGCTCAGGATATGGAGGAATGAGCTCTGGTGGATGCATTGGAGGTGGAGAAGGAGGCTCAGGGTATGGAGGGAGCTCTGGAGGAGGTTCAGGGTATGGAGGAAGCTCAGGGTATGGAGGAAGTTCTGGCAGGAGAGGGTCCATCTCTGGAGGAGGAGGAGGAAGCTCAGGTCACGGAGGATCTAGTTATGGCAGTGGAGGATCCATCTGCGGAGGAGAAGGAGGCTCAGGGTATGGAGGGAGCTCTGGATATGGAGGAGGCTCGGGGTATGGAGGGAGCTCAGGCAGGAGAGGCTCCATCTCTGGAGGTGGGAGCAGCTCTGGCAGGAGAGGCTCCATCTC
>NW_020934036.1:0-413 GCF_003984885.1 Neopelma chrysocephalum
CCCGCTCGCTCAGGTATCCCGGAAGATGACAGCACATTGTCCAACTCTGGTCAGAGCCAGTGACCTGAGGACCTGCCTCGGTGACAGTGAGTAGGGGGATCCTTGGGGTTCCAGCCCCATGCCACACAACTGACATATTGCTTGTGGTTTTCTTTCTCGTAGTTGACTCGGAGTAACCTCGTGACCGCAGGAACCACCTCCCGATGGGACGACTGACCTGGTTTGGTCACCTCGAGCTGTCCTCGTCTGCAATCTCTGAGTATGAAAAGGATGAGCAATGAAGCACTGAGCTTTAGTGGTTGCAGGTGCCATCCAGCTAACCTTTGGGAGCGTCCGGGCATTGGAGGTGAGTCCGGGAGGCAGCAGGAGGAGCAGGGATCCACCACAGCTTTAGAAATGCCCTCTAATTTTGT
>NW_020934037.1:0-2945 GCF_003984885.1 Neopelma chrysocephalum
GAGTTATTGGATGTGGGAGACACAGGAGTTATTGGATGTGGGAGACAGGCAGCAGTTACTGGATGTGTTCACCACAGCCCTTTCCAATGGGAAAAAGCAGAAACCACCAGACAGGAAAGACCTACGGGGGTTTTGGACCATCCCCAGACAGTCTCAGACTGACCAGCCCCTGACTTACCTCAGTACAACATCAGCCTGGACTCCAAACACCTTCTGCTCCACTGCCTTCTGGAAGGACATCAGAGTGTTTTCTGGTGCCAACTGCGGGGAAAAAAATATTCCAAAAGCAACGAGAGGTCAGTGGTATGTGGAAAGTTCACCCAGCAGCATCAGCAAGGATGCTGGGAGGGGGGTTTGGAGATATCAGGGAGCCAAAACAATCTTGTTTTGCAGGTTACACCTTTAGAGTTCTTCATTCTCCTAATTTTCTATGCAAACAACTGTTTCAAATGCCATTATAGAAAGAAATGCATATTTACAGACCATAAAGCAGGGTGTTATCCACACCAGGAAGAACAACTAGACCACACATTGTGTACCAGGCATTTTATTTCTGCATCTAGTCATTCAATAAAGTCATCTATTAGACTAAAAGTCAGATGGTTTCTCTAATAATAAATGTCAGAGCGAGTTTTAACAATAATTAAAAAGCAGCCTTAAGCTTAGAAAATTTATCCCTATGGACAGGACCAAGTTTGCATCAAGATACAAGCTTTCACAACCCACGATTTTCAAGACTCACTCGGGGCCTGGAAAGAGGAATAATTAAGAGCAAAGGCCTAATTGCACCACGTGAGCAAGATGCACACAAAAATAAACACAGATAAAAACCCGCTCAAGCCTCTAAGGTGTCATTTGTTTCCTTACAAGCTGATCACTTTACACCCTCGGGGGTAAAACAATCAGACCAAATGTCAGCAGTCACCTTCTCCCAGCCCTGCTGCCTCATCCCATTCCTCTGGCTCCAGCCCCACACCAGGACCGGTTCACTGGGATGTTTGCTCAACAAAGGCAACACGGGGGCCCTTAAATACCAGAAATACTCGTTCTAGAATAGAACTGTTTTACAAAAAGGGATTTTTTAATACTTAAAGTTATTTTGAATTTTCGGGCATCAGTTAGTTGACGATGCTTTCAGTAAAAATAGCAAAATTACCTTGAAGCTCCAGCGTGTAGGCGGTCAAATATGAAATTACTATCATAACCAATTTCTATATGCTTGATAATTGATGGTCCTTTGTCCAAAGAAGTGTATGAATTTGAGGAAAAGCTTTTTCTTTAAATTTTAGATGCAAAGTTCATATCATATTTGTGGGTAACACAATAAAAGAAAGAAATCCTTCAGAATATCTGACTTACTGAATTATGGAAGTGTGTCAAGGAAACAATACAGTGGTTATGTCTGTTCCAGACAATTTATTGTGATGATGGTCACTGCTAGAGTACTGCTGTTAAAGGGCTACATTTTAATTGCTTATATTCTGTATTTTCTTATAATTTTTTTAAGTAAACTCAAACTGTTTATCCACGTGGGGTTTATTTTTAATTTTAAACCAGACATAAAACACTACCAGAGAAAAATAATGCAGCTTGTTGATTGATAACTAGCAATGAGTGAGGAAAAAATTTTGCAATATTTTGAACCTTAAATTTTTCATTGAATATCTAGGACCGGTCAGATGAATATTGTTAGTGCCAGAAGTGCAATGATGGTCCTCAGCTTTGGGGATACTACCATGCAAAAATTGCGTTATCTTCCTAAAAAAAGCTCCCAGTCAAAGCCAGGCTTGTTTAGGTGAAGACAGAGGCACCCACCCCTCTGCCCCCGGTCTCCCTGGGTCGCCCAAGGTCGAGCTGAGGGAGGTTTTTTTTCCCACGTGCCCGATGATGCCCAGACCCGTCAGCAGAGAGCAGCAGCCGCAAAGACCTGGAGATGCCATCCAGGCTCGCTCCTGTCCCCTCGGGCTGCTCTCAGCACCTCGGGTTCCCCTTCCCGAGCGGCTCAGGGTCCCGCAGGATAACCCCTCTCTCCAGCACCGGCTTTTCGGGGGGGAAACACAGCGAGGAGCCCTCAAAGGAGAGGGAGCTGAGCCAGGGAAAGCCAGCTGGGCACATGCAACACGAACCCCGGCTCAAAGTGTGACACCACCTCAAGCATCAGCTGCACCCAGAGCCCCACAAACACCCCTGGTGTGGAGCCAGGCTGGCAGAGCCGGGGGGTGCCCAGCTCTGGGGAGACCCCAGAGAACCTTCCAGTGCCCAAAGGGGCCCCCAGGAGACCTCACTGCAGCCCTTCCACTGCGAGGAACTGAACGAGCTGCTCACACCGAGGGCAGAACACGGTGAAGATCAACCAGAACGCCAGGAAAGCAGATTTAACCCTGTCCCCTAAAATCCAGCTATTCCCAGAGGTTCCCCTGGCCCCACTCTGGAGGCAGATTCCCCTGTACCAGGAGTTCATAACCCCTGCAATGGGAGGTTTTTTGTGAGAAGGGAAGAATCTGAGATACAGGTATTCCCATCATCCCAGCCTGTCTCTATTCCTCCAAAAAAGAGGGAGCTGAATCCCCAAATTCAGCATATTTAAGGCAGAGATGCATCCAAGTGGGACAGTTGCTGTTACAGGAATTAAACTGCTGAAATTACTGTGTTTTTTTTAAAAAAAAGGTTTCCCAGGAAAACTACAGTAACTAAATAAATGCACAATCTTTCTGCTTGTATTTCTCTCTCCCTCCAGGGTTCTTTAGGGGCTTCCCCCTTGAAACAATATTCATATGCAATATCTGTTCAGGCACATTATGTCTACATCCTAAATCCAGGTTTGCAGCAACGGACTCAACCAATTTCTTAAGGGAACTTGGGACACAAAGCAATGATTTCAGCCCAAATCCCCTCTCCTGTACAATCCTACATCCCTGAAAGCCAGAGGGGGTTTGGAGGAGCTG
>NW_020934038.1:0-3134 GCF_003984885.1 Neopelma chrysocephalum
GTTATTGGATGTGGGAGACACAGGAGTTATTGGATGTGGGAGACACACGGGAGTTATTGGATGTGGGAGACACGCGGGAGTTATTGGATGTGGGAGACGCGGGAGTTATTGGATGTGGGAGACAGGTGGGAGTTACTGGATGTGGGAGACAGGCAGGAATTACTGGATGTGGGAGACAGGCAGGAATTATTGGATGTGGGAGACAGGCAGGAATTATTGGATATGGGAGACAGGCAGCAGTTACTGGATGTGTTCACCACAGCCCTTTCCAACGGGAAAAAGCAGAAACCACCAGACAGGAAAGACCTACCAGGGGTTTGTACCATCCCCAGACAGTCTCAGACTGACCAGACTGACCCCTGACTTACCTCAGTACAACATCAGCCTGGACTCCAAACACCTTCTGCTCCACTGCCTTCTGGAAGGACATCAGAGTGTTTTCTGGTGCCAGCTGCGGGGAAAAAATATTCCAAAAGCAAGGAGAGGTCAGTGGTATGTGGAAAGTTCACCCAGCAGCGTCAGCAAGGATGCTGGGAGGGGGGTTTGGAGATATCAGGGAGCCAAAACAATCTTGTTTTGCAGGTTACACCTTTAAAGTTCTTCATTCTCCTACTTTTCTATGCAAACAACTGTTTCAAATGCCATTATAGAAAGAAATGCATATTTTTAGACCATAAAGCAGGGTGTTATCCACACCAGGAAGAACAACTAGACCACATACTGTGTACCAGGCATTTTATTTCTGCATCTAGTCATTCAATAAAGTCATCTATTAGACTAAAAATCAGATGGTTTCTCTAATAATAAATGTCAGAGTGAGTTTTAACAATAATTAAAAAGCAGCCTTAAGCCTAGAAAATTTATCCCTACGGACAGGACCACGTTTGCATCAAGATACAAGCTTTCACAAGCCATGATTTTCAAGGCTCACTCAGGGGCTGGAAAGAGGAATAATTAAGAGCAAAGGCCTAATTGCACCACGTGAGCAAGATGCACACAAAAATAAACACAGATAAAAACCCGCTCAAGCCTCTAAGGTGTCATTTGTTTCCTTACAAGCTGATCACTTGACACCCTCGGGGGTAAAACAATCAGACCAAATGTCAGCAGTCACCTTCTCCCAGCCCTGCTGCCTCATCCCATTCCTCTGGCTCCAGCCCCACACCAGGACCGGTTCACTGGGATGTTTGCTCAACAAAGGCAACACGGGGGCCCTTAAATACCAGAAATACTCGTTCTAGAATAGAACTGTTTTACAAAAAGTGATTTTTTAACACTTAAAGTTATTTTGAATTTTCAGGCATCAGTTAGTTGATGATGCTTTCAGTATAAAATAGCAAAATTACCTTGAAGCTCCAGCGTGTAGGTAGCCAAATATGAAATGACTATCATAACCAATTTCTATATGCTTGATAATTGATGGTCCTTTGTCCAAAGAAGTGTATGAATTTGAGGAAAAGCTTTTTCTTTAAATTTTAGATGCAAAGTTCATATCATATTTGGGGGTAACACAATAAAAGAAAGAAATCCTTCAGAATATCTGACTTACTGAATTATGGAAGTGTGTCAAGGAAACAATACAGTGGTTATGTCTATTCCAGACCATTTATTGTGATGATGGTCACTGCTAGAGTACTGTTAAAGGGCTACATTTTAATTGCTTATATTCTGTATTTTCTTATAATTTTTTTAAGTAAACTCAAACTGTTTATCCATGTGGGGTTTATTTTTAATTTTAAACCAGACACAAAACGCTACCAGAGAAAAATAATGCAGCTTGTTGATTAATAACTAGCAATGAGTGAGAAAAAATGTTGCAATATTTTGAACCTTAAATGTTTCATTGAACATCTAGGACCAGTCAGATGAATATTGTTAGTGCCAGAAGTGCAATGATGGTCCTCAGCTTTGGGGATACTACCACGCAAAAATTGCGTTATCTTCCTAAAAAAAGCTCCCAGTCAAAGCCAGGCTTGTTTAGGTGAAGACAGAGGCACCCACCCCTCTGCTCCCGGTCTCCCTGGGTCGCCCAAGGTCGAGCTGAGGGAGGTTTTTTTTCCCACGTGCCCGATGATGCCCAGACCCGTCAGCAGAGAGCAGCAGCCGCAAAGACCTGGAGATGCCATCCAGGCTCGCTCCTGTCCCCTCGGGCTGCTCTCAGCACCCCGGGTTCCCCTTCCCGAGCGGCTCAGGGTCCCGCAGGATAACCCCTCTCTCCAGCACCGGCTTTTCGGGGGGGAAACACAGCGAGGAGCCCTCAAAGGAGAGGGAGCTGAGCCAGGGAAAGCCAGCTGGGCACATGCAACACGAGCCCCGGCTCAAGGTGTGACACCACCTCAAGCATCAGCTGCACCCAGAGCCCCACAAACACCCCTGGTGTGGAGCCAGGCTGGCAGAGCCGGGGGGTGCCCAGCTCTGGGGAGACCCCAGAGAACCTTCCAGTGCCCAAAGGGGCCCCCAGGAGACCTCACTGCGGCCCTTCCACTGCGAGGAACTGAAGGAGCCGCTCACACCGAGGGCAGAACACGGTGAAGATCAACCAGAACGCCAGGAAAGCAGATTTAACCTTGTCCCCTAAAATCCAGCTATTCCCAGAGGTTCCCCTGGCCCCACTCCGGAGGCAGATTCCCCTGTACCAGGAGTTCATAACCCCTGCAACGGGAGGTTTTTTGTGAGGAGGGAAGAATCTGAGATACAGGTATTCCCATCATCCCAGCCTGTCTCTATTCCTCCCAAAAAGAGGGAGCTGAATCCCCCCATTCAGCATATTTAAGGCAGAGATGCATCCAAGTGGGACAGTTGCTGTTACAGGAATTAAACTGCTGAAATTACTGTGATTTTTTTTTAAAAAAAAAGGTTTCCCAAGAAAACTACAGTAACTAAATAAATGCACAATCTTTCTGCTTGTATTTCTCTCTCCCTCCAGGGTTCTTTAGGGACTTCCCCCTTGAAACAATATTCATATACAATATCTATTCAGGCACGTTATGTCTACATCCTAAATCCAGGTTTGCAGCAACGGACTCAACCAATTTCTTAAGGGAACTTGGGACACAAAGCAATGATTTCAGCCCAAATCCCCTCTCTTGTACAATCCTACATCCCTGAAAGCCAGAGGGGGTTTGGAGGAGCTG
>NW_020934039.1:0-394 GCF_003984885.1 Neopelma chrysocephalum
GTTGTGTTACTCCTGGAACATCCTGGGGCTTTTGGATCCCACTTTTTCTTTGCTTAGATATGCCTGGGTCAGGCTTTAAGTTCATATAAAACTACAGTGTGACTGATTTTAATTTTTTTATTTTATTTTTTTCAAAATATCAATCATTTTTACTCTTGATATTTTGTCATTAAAAATCTCTGTGTGAAATATTTAATTAAAAAAAATAGGGTCTTCTGTTGTGTTTCTGTTTCTGATGCCAGTGCTGGAATATTTATCAGCTTTTTAGGTGCTGGATCAAGCCCTAAATCTGATTTTTTTGAACACTTGTAAACCAGGTAAAGCTCCCCAAAGCTGGTGCTGTGTCAGTGGGTTTGTGAGAGTTGTGTTACTCCTGGAACATCCTGGGGCTTTT
>NW_020934040.1:0-806 GCF_003984885.1 Neopelma chrysocephalum
ATGCTTGTGTGTGTACACACAGAGGGAGAAATTTTATGGCTCCTTCCATCATTTCATAAACTCAGATTTAGAGACTGCCCCCTTGTTCATCCTCTATTTTCAGATAAATAAGTCTTCCCAACTAAGTTGGCTGCATCCTGGCACCCTAGAGTGGTATCACCAAGTTCTGTAAGAGCAGATAAAAGCAAAAATGCAGTAGCCAAAAGTGGCACCTGAGGCAAGGGTGATAACTTACTTGAATTCATCTAGAAGGAGCTCTCGAAGATAATTAAGGTTCTTACAGTACCCTTAGTATTCTTGCCCCTAATATCTGAAATCTACAGTGATGCTCTTAGTGCCCTTTCTCAAGACAAAATGCAGCTTCCCTTTTTAATTCACAAGTGAATGCTTCAATAACTCAATAGCCAATGTTCTATTGTCTCCTGGACTAATGAAAGGCATTTGAGAGCATACTGTGGATTTCAGATATTAGGGGCAAGAATACTAAGGGTACTGTAAGAACCTTAATTATCTTCGAGAGCTCCTTCTAGATGAATTCAAGTAAGTTATCACCCTTGCCTCAGGTGCCACTTTTGGCTACTGCATTTTTGCTTTTATCTGCTCTTACAGAACTTGGTGATACCACTCTAGGGTGCCAGGATGCAGCCAACTTAGTTGGGAAGACTTATTTATCTGAAAATAGAGGATGAACAAGGGGGCAGTCTCTAAATCTGAGTTTATGAAATGATGGAAGGAGCCAGTGTGCTTGCATGGACACATATGCTTGTGTGTGTACACACAGAGGGAGAAATTTTATGGCTCCTTCC
>NW_020934041.1:0-1421 GCF_003984885.1 Neopelma chrysocephalum
CAGAATACGTTGATATATAATATATACTGTTTTATATTATTTATAGTGTTATATTTTCTATGCATATATACTATATATGTACTATATGTAATATGTTGATATATAATATATACTGTTTTATGTATTTTTTTATACATATATGCATATATACACATATGCTATATGCGACATACAGAATACGTTGATATATAATATATACTCTTATATTATTTATAGTATTATACTTTCTATGCATATATACTATATATATACTATATGCAATATATGCAACATGTTGATATATGATATATAATGTTTTATATTATTTGCATTATTATATTTTTATACATATATATAATATATACAGTATATAGATGTACAATATACACACCATCTATACAATATCCAAACACCCCTGTCCTGTTCCCCACACAGACATGGTGGCCCAGGCCCTGGAGTTGGCCAGGAAGCCCCACGTGGTGGTGGCCACGCCGGGCCGCTTGGCCGATCACCTGCGCAGCTCCAGCACCTTCAGCCTCAAAAAGCTCAGATTCCTGGTAAGGCTCTGTGCTGGTTTAAAGGGAAACCCAGCAGGGGAAATGAACTCAACTCAAAGGAGAGATTATAAGTCAGAATAACAATTTAATAAAATAATACAGTAAGTACGATTATACAGACAAACGGTTGGTTTTAACCCACAAAACCCAAATGTATAACCCAGCACCCTGAGGCAGGAACAGAGTGGTGTTTGTTGGGCCCCCTGAGTCCAAAGGAAAAGGAGAGGGGGAAAAACCTGTTGGTGAGAGGCTGGTGCAGTCTGGTCAGGAGTGGTGGTCTCAGTCTGGTCAAGAGTGGTGGTCTCAGTCTGGTCGAGAGTGGTGGTCTCAGTCTGGTTGAGAGTGGTGGTCTGCAGTCTTCCTCTGCATCCCATGAGTGGTTAAAAATGTCCCAAGACTCCAAGATTATCTATCTTCTAGTTCAGGCAGGAATGCCCAGTACCTCCCTCAGGGCAGGGAGTTCCACACTGGGTGTGAGGACAGGAGCACCCTCCTATCTCACAGACCTCTTAACACCCAGTTTACAGCCTGAGGAGTCAGGGCTGCTCTGGGCAGAGAGTGTAAATGCTCTGTTGAGAACAGTTTCTGAGAAATGGCCTGGAAGGCTCTAGAATACCCAGTTTTGGGTTACACCCATCCAGTGATGAACTGCTCCCAGCTGTTCTAACTAGGACAGGCCCTTTCCCGAGGTTTTTTTTTTTGGGGAGGATGCCCCATGGGTGTTCCCAGCACTGGGGGGGATCTGTTCCCAGGTGCTGGATGAGGCCGACAGGCTGCTGGAGCAGGGCTGTGCTGACTTCACCGCCGACCTGGAGCTCATCCTGGAGCACGTCCCGGTGCGGCGCCAGACCCTGCTGTTCAGTGCCACCCTCACTGCCACCCTCA
>NW_020934042.1:0-2244 GCF_003984885.1 Neopelma chrysocephalum
GGGAATGGTCCCTGACCCCTCCCGTCCCATCCCCGGGAGCGGCCCCTGACGGTCCCCGTTCCCTCCCGCAGGCCGGGACTGCCTGGGCTGCGCCAAGACGGGCAGCGGGAAGACGGCGGCCTTTGTGCTGCCCGTGCTGCAGGCGCTCTCCGAGGACCCCTACGGCATCTTCTGCCTCGTGCTGACCCCCACCAGGTACCGAGGGACCCCCGCGGCGGGCGGAGCTGCCCCTGCCGCCGGGAACCGGCCCCTCTGAGCCGCCCCTCCCTCCCTCCCTCCGCAGGGAACTCGCGCAGCAGATCGCGGAGCAGTTCCGAGTGCTGGGGAAGCCCCTGGGCCTCAAGGACTGTGTGGTGGTGGGCGGTCTCGGTGAGCAATATATACAATATGTTGTTTTATAATACATAATGCTTTATATTATTTATATTGTTATATTTTTATGCATATATACGATATATACATATATACTATATGCAATATATACAGTATGTTGTTATGTAATACACAATGTTTTATTTATATTATTATATTTTTATATGTATATACAGTATATACATACATATTATGCGCAATATGTTGTTATATAATACATAATGTTTTATATTTATAGTATTATATTTTCTGTGCATGTATACTGCATATATATAGTATATGGAATATATACAATATGTTGATAAATAATATACAATGTTTTATATTATTTATAGTGTTATATTTTCTGTGCATCTATGCTACATATATATAGTATATGGAATATATACAATATGTTGATATATAATATACAATGTTTTATTTATATTATTATATTTTTATACATATATGCAATATATACATATACACTATATGCAACATACAGAATACGTTGATATATAATATATACTGTTTTATATTATTTATAGTATTATATTTTCTATGCATATATACTATATATACTATATGCAATATATGCAATATGTTGATATATAATATAGAATGTTTTGTTTATATTATTATATTTTTATACATATATACTATATGCAACATACAGAATACATTGATATATAATATATATTGCTTTATATCATTTATAGTATATTTTCTATGCATATATACTATATATGTAGTATATGAAATATATACAATATGTTGATATATAATACACAATGTTTTATATTATTTGCATTATTATATTTTTATATATAATATACGCAATACATACATGTACAATATGCATACTGTCTATACAATATGCAAACACCCCTGTCCTGTTCCTCACACAGACATGGTGGCCCAGGCCCTGGAGTTGGCCAGGAAGCCCCACGTGGTGGTGGCCACCCCGGGCCGCTTGGCCGATCACCTGCGCAGCTCCAGCACCTTCAGCCTCAAAAAGCTCAGATTCCTGGTAAGGCCCTGTGCTGGTTTAAAGGGAAACCCAGCTGGGGAAATGAACTCAACTCAAAGGAGAGATTATAAATCAGAATAACAATTTCGTAAAATAATCCAATAAATACGATTATACAGACAAACGGTTGGTTTTAACCCACAAACCCCAAATGTATAACCCGGCACCCTGGGGCAGGAACAGAGTGGTGTTTGTTGGGCCCCCTGAGTCCAAAGGAAAAGGAGAGGGGGAAAAACCTGTTGGTGAGAGGGCTGGTGCAGTCTGGTCAAGAGTGGTGGTCTCAGTCTGGTTAAGAGTGGTGGTCTCAGTCTGGTTGAGAGTGGTGCTGTACAGTCTTCCTCTGGATCCCACGAGTGGTTAAAAAAGTCCCAAGATTCCAAGATTATATATTCTCCAGTTCAGGCAGGAATGCCCAGTCCCTCCCTCAGGGCAGGGAGTTCCACACTGGATGTGAGGACAGGAGCACCCTCCTGTCTCACAGACCTCTTAACACCCAGTTTACAGCCTGAGGGGTCAGGGCTGCTCTGGGCAGAGGGTGTCAATGCTCTATTGATAACAGTTTCTGGGCAATGGCATGGAAGGCTCTAGAATACACAGTTTTGGGTTACACCCATCCAGTGATGAACTGCTCCCAGCTGTTCTAACTAGGACAGGCCCTTTCCCGAGGGTTTTTTTTTTTGGGGGGGATGCCCCATGGGTGTTCCCAGCACTGGGGGGGATCTGTTCCCAGGTGCTGGATGAGGCCGACAGGCTGCTGGAGCAGGGCTGTGCCGACTTCACCGCCGACCTGGAGCTCATCCTGGAGCACGTCCCGGCGCGGCGCCAGACCCTGCTGTTCAGTGCCACCCTCACTGCCACCCTCA
>NW_020934043.1:0-951 GCF_003984885.1 Neopelma chrysocephalum
AGCGGCCCCTCGCGACCCCCGTCCCAACCCCGGGAATGGTCCCTGACGCCTCTCGTCCCATCCCCGGGAGCGGCCCCTGACGGTCCCCGTTCCCTCCCGCAGGCCGGGACTGCCTGGGCTGCGCCAAGACGGGCAGCGGGAAGACGGCGGCCTTTGTGCTGCCCGTGCTGCAGGCGCTCTCCGAGGACCCCTACGGCATCTTCTGCCTCGTGCTGACCCCCACCAGGTACCGAGGGACCCCCGCGGCGGGCTGAGCTGCCCCTGCCGCCGGGAACCGGCCCCCCTGAGCCGCCCCTCCCTCCCTCCCTCCGCAGGGAACTCGCGCAGCAGATCGCGGAGCAGTTCCGAGTGCTGGGGAAGCCCCTGGGCCTCAAGGACTGTGTGGTGGTGGGCGGTCTCGGTGAGCAATATATACAATATGTTGTTTTATAATACATAATGCTTTATATTATTTATATTGTTATATTTTTATGCATATATACGATATATACATGTATACTATATGCAATATATACAGTGTGTTGTTGTGTAATACACAATGTTTTATTTATATTATTATATTTTTATACATATATACAGTATATACATACATATTATGCACAATATGTTGTTATATAATACATAATGTTTTATATTTATAGTATTATGTTTTCTATGCATGTATACTGCATATATATATATGGAATATATACAATATGTTGATATATAATATATAATGTTTTATATTATGTATAGTATTATATTTTCTATGCACCTATGCTACATATCTATAGTATATGGAATATATACAATATGTTGATATATAATATACAATGTTTTATTTATATTATTATATTTTTATACATATATGCAATATATACATATATGCAACATACAGAATACGTTGATATATAATATATACTGGTTTATATTATTTATAGTATTATATTTTCTATGCATATATGCTATATA
>NW_020934044.1:0-1132 GCF_003984885.1 Neopelma chrysocephalum
AAGTGCTTTGGGAATGTCCCTGAAAGGGATCCCCTTCCCTCCCTCCCTTGGTCAAGGGACGTCCAACCCTAAATCCAGACAGGACCAGGGGGGATCCAATCCCTCAAATCCCTCATATCCAGCTCCCTGGAGAGGACCAGGAACACCAGGAGCCCCCCAGGATTTTGGGAATGTCCCTCACTCACCCAGGACGGTGAAGCAGCGAAGGACCTCGGTGTGGTTTTTGCCGCTCAGGGGCACGGAGGGATCGGCAGGAGCACAAATCTGGGGGGGAGAGAGAGATCCAGAGGGTCAGGGATGGCACCTGGAATGGGGTGGGACACCCTGGGACACTCCCAGAGCCCTGGGATTGGGGGTGACACCTCTGGAATGACGGGTGTCAACTCTGGAATAGCCTCAAAACGAGTCCTGGGGGAGGGTTTGGGTGGAAAAACCTTAAATTTAATTCCAGGTAGGGACACCTCCCACCATCCCAGGGTGATCCAACCTGCCCTTGGACACTCCCAGGGATGGAGCAGCCACAGCTTCTCTGGGAATTCCATCCCAGCCCCTCCCCACCCTCCCTGACAGGAATTCCTTCCCAATATCCCACCTAACCCTGGGAAGCCATTCCCTGTGTCCTGTCCCTCCAGCCCTTGGCCCCAGTCCCTCTCCAGCTCTCCTGGAGCCCCTTCAGGCCCTGGAAGGGGCTCCAAGGTCTCCCTGGATCCTTTCCCTTCTCCAGGTGAACATTCCCAGCTCTCCTGGAGCCCCTTCAGGCCCTGGAATGTGCTCCAAGGTCTCCCTGGATCCTTCCCTTCTCCAGGGTGAACATTCCCAGCTCTCCCAGCCCGGCTCCAGAGCCCTTGGAGCATCTCCATGGCCTCACTCCAAACTCCCCAGCCAGGCCTGGGACACACCCAGAGCCCTGGGATTGGGGGTGACACCTCTGGAACCACCTCTGGAATCGCCTCTGGAATCGCCTCAAAACGAGTCTCGGGATGGTTTGGGTGGAAAAACCTTAAAGATCATTTAATTCCAGGGCAGGGACACCTCCCACCATCCCAGGGGGATCCAGCCTGGCCTGGGACACTCCCAGGTATCCAGGGGCAGCCACAGCTCCTCTGGGAATTCCATCCCAGCCCCTCCCCTG
>NW_020934045.1:0-550 GCF_003984885.1 Neopelma chrysocephalum
CTCCCCTGGTCAAGGGACGTCCAACCCTAAATCCAGACAGGACCAGGGGGGATCTAATCCCTCAAATCCCTCATATCCAGCTCCCTGGAGAGGCCCAGGAACACCAGGAGACCCCAGGATTTGGGGAATGTCCCTGGAATTGTGGAATCACAATTGGCTGGAAGGGATTTTAAGGGTCATCTCATCCCACCCCAACTTGCCAAGGCCAGGGACACCTTCCACAGGCTCAGGTGGCTCCCTGGAATTCTGTGCTCCATCCCTGGAATGCTGGACCACCTCTGGAGGTCTCAGTGGGATTCTCCAGCTCCAAAGGCTCTGGAAAAACCGCTGGAACCCAGGGAAGTGCTTTGGGAAGGTCCCTGGAGGGGGAACAATCACCACCCCCTTCCCTCCCTCCAACCCTAAATCCAGACAGGACCAGGAGGGATCCAATCCCTCAAATCCCTCATATCCAGCTCCCTGGAGAGGACCAGGAACACCAGGAGCCCCCCAGGATTTTGGGATTGTCCCTGGAATCCTGGAATCACAATTGGCTGGAAGGGATTTTAAG
>NW_020934046.1:0-327 GCF_003984885.1 Neopelma chrysocephalum
CTAAATCCAGACAGGACCAGGAGGGATCCAATCCCTCAAATCCCTCAGATCCAGCTCCCTGGAGAGGACCAGGAACACCAGGAACCCCCAGGATTTGGGGTTGGCCCTGGAATCCTGGAATCACAGGTTGGAATGGATTTTAAGGATCATCTCATCCCAATCCCATTGTCAAGGCCAGGGACACCTTCCACCAGCTCAGGTGGCTCCCTGGAATTCTCTGCTCCATCCCTGGAATGCTGGACCACCTCTAGAGGTCTCAGTGGGATTCTCCAGCTCCAAAGGCTCTGGAGAATCCATTGGAACCCAGGGAAGTGCTTTGGGAAGGTC
>NW_020934047.1:0-540 GCF_003984885.1 Neopelma chrysocephalum
GGTCAAGGGACGTCCAACCCTAAATCCAGACAGGACCAGGAGGGATCTAATCCCTCAAATCCCTCATATCCAGCTCCCTGCAGAGGACCAGGAACACCAGGAGACCCCAGGATTTTGGGATCGTCCCTGGAATCCTGGAATCACAATTGGCTGGAAGGGATTTTAAGGATCATCTCATCCCAATCCCATTGCCAAGGTCAGGGACACCTTCCACCAGCTCAGGTGGCTCCCTGGAATTCTGTGCTCCATCCCTGGAATGCTGGACCACCTCTAGAGGTTCTCAGTGGGATTCTCCAGCTCCAATGGCTCTGGAGAATCCATTGGAACCCAGGGAAGTGCTTTGGGAAGGTCCCTGGAGGGGACAATCACCACCCCCTTCCCTCCTTCCAACCCTAAATCCAGACAGGACCAGGAGGGATCTAATCCCTCAAATCCCTCATATCCAGCTCCCTGGAAAGGACCAGGAACACCAGGAGCCCCCAGGATTTTGGGATTGTCCCTGGAATGGTGGAATCACAATTGGCTGGAAGGGATTTTAAG
>NW_020934048.1:0-1021 GCF_003984885.1 Neopelma chrysocephalum
GGTCAAGGGACGTCCAACCCTAAATCCAGACAGGACCAGGAGGGATCCAATCCCTCAAATCCCTCATATCCAGCTCCCTGGAGAGGACCAGGAACACCAGGAGCCCCCCAGGATTTTGGGAATGTCCCTCACTCACCCAGGACGGTGAAGCAGCGAAGGACCTCGGTGTGGTTTTTGCCGCTCAGGGGGACGGAGGGATCGGCAGGAGAACAAATCTGGGGGGGAGAGAGAGATCCAGAGGGTCAGGGATGGCACCTGGAAGCTGGAATGGGGAGGGGAGGTGGCCTGGGACACACCCAGAGCCCTGGGATTGGGGGTGACGCCTCTGGAATGACGGGTGTCAGCTCTGGAATAGCCTCAAAACGAGTCCCGGGATGGTTTGGGTGGAAAAACCTTAAATTTAATTCCAGGCAGGGACACCTCCCACCATCCCAGGGGGATCCAGCCTGGCCTGGGACACTCCCAGGGATGGAGCAGCCACAGCTCCTCTGGGAATTCCATCCCAGCCCCTCCCCACCCTCCCAGACAGGAATCCCTTCCCAATATCCCACCTAACCCTGGGAAGCCATTCCCTGTGTGCTGTCCCTCCAGCCCTTGTCCCAAATCCCTCTCCAGCTCTCCTGGAGCCCCTTCAGGCCCTGGAATGTGCTCCAAGGTCTCCCTGGATCCTTCCCTTCTCCAGGTGAACATTCCCAGCTCTCCCAGCCTTGCTCCAGAGCCCTTGGAGCATCTCCATGGTCTCACTCCAAACTCCCCAGTCAGGCCTGGGTCACCCAGAGCCCTGGGCTGGGGGGTGACACTGTCACCTCTGGAACCACCTCTGGAACCACCTCTGGAACCACCTCTGGAATCGCCACAAAACGAGTCCCAGGATGGTTTGGGTGGAAAAACCTTAAAGATCATTTAATTCCAGGGCAGGGACACCTCCCACCATCCCAGGGGGATCCAGCCTGGTCATGGACAATCCCAGGGATGGGGCAGCCACAGCTCCTCTGGGAATTCCATCCCAGCCCCTCCCCTG
>NW_020934049.1:0-524 GCF_003984885.1 Neopelma chrysocephalum
CTAAATCCAGACAGGACCAGGAGGGATCCAATCCCTCAAATCCCTCATATCCAGCTCCCTGGAGAGGCCCAGGAACACCAGGAACCCCCAGGATTTGGGGTTGGCCCTGGAATCCTGGAATCACAGGTTGGAATGGATTTTAAGGATCATCTCATCCCAATCCCATTGCCAAGGTCAGGGACACCTTCCACCAGCTCAGGTTGTTCCCTGGAATTCTCTGCTCCATCCCTGGAATGCTGGACCACCTCTGGAGGTTCTCAGTGGGATTCTCCAGCTCCAATGGCTCTGGAGAATCCATTGGAACCGAGGGAAGTGCTTTGGGAAGGTCCCTGGAGGGGACAATCACCACCCCCTTCCCTCCTTTCCCTGGTCAGGGGGTGTCCAACCCTAAATCCAGAGGGATCTAATCCCTCAAATCCCTCAGATCCAGCTCCCTGGAGAGGACCAGGAACACCAGGAGACCCCAGGATTTTGGGGTTGTCCCTGGAATCCTGGAATCACAATTGGCTGGAAGGGATTTTAAG
>NW_020934050.1:0-405 GCF_003984885.1 Neopelma chrysocephalum
GCCACCAGGGCAGGACAGTCCCAGTATGGGAAAGGTGGTGGCACTGGGCTGGCACTGTCCCCTCCTGCCACCAGGGAAGGACAACCCCAGCATGGCAACACCAGTGGCACTGGGTTGGCACTGTCCCCTCCTGCCACCAGGGCAGGACAACACCAGCATGGGAAAGACACTGGCACTGGGCTGGCACTGTCCCCTCCTACCACCAGGGCAGGACAGTCCCAGTATAGCAACACCAGTGGCACTGGGCTGGCACTGTCCCCTCCTGCCACCAGGGAAGGACAACCCCAGCATGGGAAAGGTGGTGGCACTGGTCTGGCCTTGTCTCCTCCTGCCACCAGGAAAGGACAATCCCAGCATGGCAACACCAGTGGCACTGGGCTGGCACTGTCCCCTCCTGCCACCAGG
>NW_020934051.1:0-339 GCF_003984885.1 Neopelma chrysocephalum
GCAACACCAGTGGCACTGGGCTGGCACTGTCCCCTCCTGCCACCAGGAAAGGACAATCCCAGCATGGAAAAGGTGGTGGCACTGGGTTGGCACTGTCCCCTCCTGCCACCAGGGCAGGACAACCCCAGTATAACAACACCAGTGGCACTGGGCTGGCACTGTCCCCTCCTGCCACCAGGGCAGGAAAACCCCAGTATGGGAAAGACACTGGCAGTGGGCTGGCACTGGTGGCACTGGGTTGGCACTGTCCCCTCCTGCCACCAGGGCAGGAAAACCCCAGCATGGGAAAGACACTGGCACTGGGTTGGCACTGTCCCCTCCTGCCACTGGGACAGGACA
>NW_020934052.1:0-484 GCF_003984885.1 Neopelma chrysocephalum
CCCCGGCCGGGTGGCACCTGTGCCCAGCTGTCCCCAACTGTCCCCCCCGTGTCCCCAGGGCCAGGTGACGCGGGCGCAGGAGGCCGAGGAGAATTACATCATCAAACGGGAGCTGGCCGTGGTGAGGCAGCGCTGCAGCTCTGCCACAGAGAACCTGCAGCGGGCTCAGAGCACCATCAGGGAGCTGCAGGTGGGTCACAGGGTCCCCAAACTGTCACCAAACTGTCACCAGGGTCCCCAGTGTGTCACCAATATCCCCAAAGTGTCCCCAGTGTCCCCAGTGTCCCCTGCAGCTCCGCCACAGAGAACCTGCAGCGGGCCCAGAGCACCATCAGGGAGCTGCAGGTGTGTCACCAGAGTGTCACCAATGTGTCACCAATGTCCCCAATGTCCCCAAAGTGTCCCCAAAGTGTCCCCAGTGTCCCCTGCAGCTCCGGCACAGAGAACCTGCAGAGGGCTCAGAGCACCATCAGGGAGCTGCAGG
>NW_020934053.1:0-542 GCF_003984885.1 Neopelma chrysocephalum
CTTGTCCCCAGCAGTGCCACCAACCCCCTCCCAGTGTCACCCTGAGCTGGGCTGGCACCAAACCAGTGACCCCAGGGCCGGGTGGTGACATGTCCCCAGTGTCACCCCCTTGTCCCCAGTGTCACCCTCTTGTCCCCAACTTCATTCTCTGTGGGTTTGGTGTCACCCCTTTGTCCCTGGTGTCACTCCCTTGTCCCCAGCAGTGCCACCAACCCCTCCCAGTGTCACCCCGAGCCGGGCTGGCACCAAACCAGTGACCCCCTGGCCGGATGGTGACAGTCCCCAGTGTCCCCAGTGTCACCCCTTGTCCCCGGTGTCACCCCCTTGTCCCCACCAGTGCCACCAACCCCTCCCAGTGTCACCCTGAGCTGGGATGGCACCGAACCAGTGACCCCGTGGCAGGTGGTGACACATCCCAGTTGTCCCCAGTGTCACCTCCTTGTCCCCGGTGTCATCCCTTGTCCCCAGTGTCACTCCCTTGTCCCCAGTGTCACTCCCTTGTCCCCAGCAGTGCCACCAACCCCCTCCCAGTGTCACCCTGA
>NW_020934054.1:0-483 GCF_003984885.1 Neopelma chrysocephalum
CCCCGGCCGGGTGGCACCTGTGCCCAGCTGTCCCCAACTGTCCCCCCGTGTCCCCAGGGCCAGGTGACGCGGGCGCAGGAGGCCGAGGAGAATTACATCATCAAACGGGAGCTGGCCGTGGTGAGGCAGCGCTGCAGCTCTGCCACTGAGAACCTGCAGCGGGCTCAGAGCACCATCAGGGAGCTGCAGGTGGGTCACAGGGTCCCCAAACTGTCACCAAACTGTCACCAGGGTCCCCAGTGTGTCACCAATATCCCCAAAGTGTCCCCAGTGTCCTCAGTGTCCCCTGCAGCTCCGCCACAGAGAACCTGCAGCGGGCCCAGAGCACCATCAGGGAGCTGCAGGTGTGTCACCAGAGTGTCACCAATGTGTCACCAATGTCCCCAATGTCCCCAAAGTGTCCCCAAAGTGTCCCCAGTGTCCCCTGCAGCTCCGCCACAGAGAACCTGCAGAGGGCTCAGAGCACCATCAGGGAGCTGCAGG
>NW_020934055.1:0-542 GCF_003984885.1 Neopelma chrysocephalum
CTTGTCCCCAGCAGTGCCACCAACCCCCTCCCAGTGTCACCCTGAGCTGGGCTGGCACCAAACCAGTGACCCCAGGGCCGGGTGGTGACATGTCCCCAGTGTCACCCCCTTGTCCCCAGTGTCACCCTCTTGTCCCCAACTTCATTCTCTGTGGGTTTGGTGTCACCCCTTTGTCCCTGGTGTCACTCCCTTGTCCCCAGCAGTGCCACCAACCCCTCCCAGTGTCACCCCGAGCCGGGCTGGCACCAAACCAGTGACCCCCTGGCCGGATGGTGACAGTCCCCAGTGTCCCCAGTGTCACCCCTTGTCCCCGGTGTCACCCCCTTGTCCCCACCAGTGCCACCAACCCCTCCCAGTGTCACCCTGAGCTGGGATGGCACCGAACCAGTGACCCCGTGGCAGGTGGTGACACATCCCAGTTGTCCCCAGTGTCACCTCCTTGTCCCCGGTGTCATCCCTTGTCCCCAGTGTCACTCCCTTGTCCCCAGTGTCACTCCCTTGTCCCCAGCAGTGCCACCAACCCCCTCCCAGTGTCACCCTGA
>NW_020934056.1:0-686 GCF_003984885.1 Neopelma chrysocephalum
CCAGGGATGGGGCATCCTCTGGGAATTCCATCCCAGCCCCTCCCCACTCTCCCAGGGAAGGATTCCTTCCCGATATCCCCATATCCCATCCACCCCTCTGGCAGCGGGAAGCCATTCCCTGCGTCCTGTTGAACAAAACAGGGAATTCTGCTTCCACGTCCCCTGTGCTGCAAAGGGAATTTCCCCTCCCCTCTCCCGAGGGAAGCCAGGCCTCGTTCTGCCCGAATTCCCCCTGGGAATGCCGGGGGTGCTGAGCCGGTTCTCCTGCCTTTCCCAGGATGTTCGACGTGGGCGGGCAGAGATCCGAGCGCAAGAAGTGGATCCACTGCTTCGAGGGTGTCACAGCCATCATCTTCTGCGTGGCCCTCAGCGACTACGACCTGGTGCTGGCCGAGGACGAGGAGATGGTACGGGATACTGGGATCGTGGGAGCATGGGATCGTGGGATCATGGGACTGTGGGAACAGGGGAGCCGGGAGCGCCTGGAATGGCCTGCGGCAACTGCTCCGGTGTGGGCCCCTTCCCATGGGATCAGTCCCTCAGGAACTGCTCCAGGTCCTTCCATGGGCTCAATCCAGGTCCCTTTCCATAGGGTTAGTCCCTTGGGAACTGCTCCAAGTCCTTCTGTGGGTCAGTCCTTCAGGAACTGCTCCAACCTGGATCCCTTTCCATGGGCTCAATCCAGG
>NW_020934057.1:0-1018 GCF_003984885.1 Neopelma chrysocephalum
TCTCTTCTCCAGGGGAACATTCCCAGCTCTCCCAGCCTGGCTCCAGAATCCTGGAATCCCAGGCTGGTTTGGGTGGGAAGGGACCATTAATCCCATCCATGGGCAGGGACACCTCCCACTGTCCCAGGCTGCTTCAGCCTGGCCTTGGACACTTCCGGGGATGGGGCATCCTCTGGGAATTCCATCCCAGCCCCTCCCCACTCTCCCAGGGAAGGATTCCTTCCCGATATCCCGATATCCCATCCAACCCTCTGGCAGCGGGAAGCCATTCCCTGTGTCCTGTTGAACAAAACAAGGAATTCTGCTTCCACGTCCCCTGTGCTGCAAAGGGAATTTCTCCTCCCCTCTCCCGAGGGAAGCCGGGCCTCATTCTGCCCGAATTCCCCCCGGGAATGCCAGGGGTGCTGAGCCGGTTCTCCTGCCTTTCCCAGGATGTTCGACGTGGGCGGGCAGAGATCCGAGCGCAAGAAGTGGATCCACTGCTTCGAGGGTGTCACAGCCATCATCTTCTGCGTGGCCCTCAGCGACTACGACCTGGTGCTGGCCGAGGACGAGGAGATGGTACGGGATACTGGGATCGTGGGAGCATGGGATCGTGGGAGCATGGGATCGTGGGACCATGGGAACAGGGGAGCTGGGAGCGCCTGGAATGGCCCGCGGCAACTGCTCCGGTGTGGGCCCCTTCCCATGGGATCAGTCCCTCAGGAACTGCTCCAGGTCCTTCCATGGGCTGAATCCAGGTCCCTTTCCATAGGGTTAGTCCCTTGGGAACTGCTCCAAGTCCTTCCATGGGTCAGTCCTTCAGGAACTGCTCCAACCTGGATCCCTTTCCATGGGCTCAATCCAGGTCCCTTTCCATGGGGTCAGTCCTTCAGGAACTGCTCCAATGTGGTTCAGTCCCGCAGGAACTGCTCCAACTGGAATCCCTTTCCATAGGATAAATCCAGGTCCTTTTCCATGGGGTCAGTCCCTCAGGAACTGCTCCAACCTGGATCCCTTTCCATGGGCTCAATCCAGG
>NW_020934058.1:0-754 GCF_003984885.1 Neopelma chrysocephalum
TCCTTCCCTGCAAACATCCCTCTCTCCCTAAAAACATCCCTCCATCCCTACAAACATCCCTCTCTCCCTAAAAAATTACCTCTCTCTCTGCAAACATCCCTCCCTCCCTTCAAATCTTCCATCCCTCCCTGCAAACATCCCTCTCTCCCTAAAAACATCCATCTCTCCTTAAAAACATCCCTCTCTCCCTCCCTAAAAACATCCCTCCCTCCCTGCCAAAATCCCTCCCTCCCTGCAAACATCCCTCTCTCCCTACAAACTTCCCTGCATCCCTGCAAACATCCCTCTAATCCTACAAACATCCCTCCTTCCCTGCAAACATCCCTCTCTCTCTGCAAACATCCCTCTCTCTCTGCAAACATCCTTCCTTCCCTGCAAACATCCCTCTCTCCCTAAAAACATCCCTCTTATCCTACAAACATCCCTCTCTTCCTAAAAACATCCCCCCATCCCTGCAAACATCCCTCTCTCCCTAAAAACATCCCTCTCTCCCTTCAAAAATCCCTCCCTCCCTGCAAACATCCTTCCTTCCCTGAAAACATCCCTCTCTCCTTGCAAACATCCCTCTCTCCCTGCAAACATCCCTCCTTCCCTGCAAAATCCCTCTAACCCTGCAAACATCCCTCTCTCCCTGCAAACATCCCTCTATCCCTGCAAACATTCCTCCTTCCCTTTAAATATCCCTCCTTCCCCTGCAAACATCCCTCCTTCCCTGCAAACATCCCTCTCTCCCTAAAAACATCCCTCCATCCCT
>NW_020934059.1:0-1259 GCF_003984885.1 Neopelma chrysocephalum
GCTGGGGTTCCACAATGGATTTTTAAAAACTGAAAACTGGATTGTTGAATTCAGAGGAATTGATTTAGAGAGGCAAAATGGGTTCTGTACACGCAGATTTTGTAGGTTTATAGTATTAAATACTGATTTTCTTTCCCCCTGGTGCCTTCCCTTGGTACTGGGACCAATTTGGAGCTCTCTGGTGGAACAGGGTTGGGTTTGGAGGTGAACAGGACTTAAAACCATGGCTTGAAATGGGTGGATTTGCAGGGAAAAATAGATGGTTTTGCCCAGTTTGACTCAGCAGTGACGAAGAAACCACGATAACAGTATGGAAATATTTGTGGGAATGGGGGATTAGTGCTGGGAGACACGGAAGGAAGGCGTGGGCTGGTCACTGGGGGAAGGTTCTGGGCTGTCACTGGGTCAGACTGGGAGGCTGAGGGGGGAAATGACAGAACCCAAAGGCTGGAATCAGATCCCAGCGTGATTCCTGCAGGATGAGGAGCTCTGGGAATGCTGGGCTGAGCTCTGTGAGTTAAAACAAGGTGGCATTTATTCCTTCAGCTTTTCAGGTTGGAAAGGGCTGGTGGTGACCCCAACACCACCCTCGTGTGGGGGGCTCTGGTGCCTCACTGCCCTTGGCCAAAATTCATCCGAGAACCTCAGGCAGAGACAGGGAATCCAGGATGTGTGGTTTCCACAGGTGAATCCTGGATTTGTTGTGATCTGCAGGGAGGGATCCAGCCCGTCTGGATCAGCATTCCATGGAAGGCAGAGGTGCAGGCACAGGATAGGAGAGATTAAATTCTCTTCCTTGGCTGGAGAGGGATCCCAGGCTGCCTCCATCAATGGCACTGTTGTTTCCCAGGGAATGAGGTGGGAACGTGGAACTTGTGTCCTTTCCCCAAAGCCACAGTGAATCCTCCAAAAAGCCTGGAGGAAAAGCTGCTTCAGCCTTCACCCTGAGCTGCTTCAGATATTAATCCCGGGAGCTTTGGAGGGCTCTGCCTTTCCATGAGCTCAGACTGGAGTCGGGATGAGGAGCAGAGCACAGCACAGGGTGATTGGGGCTTGGCCTGGCTGCTGGGTGGGTGCTCCAACCTCCAGGATGAGAAGGAAAATCAATCATGGGATTGCAGCAGTTTGCGGAGCAGAAGCTTTGATTCATCAGCAGGGGAGAGGGATGTAAAATAGAGAAATAACTGCATTTTAATAGGTGTAAAATAGAGAAATAACTGAGCAGGGGAAATAGGTGTAAAATAGAGGAATAACTGAGC
>NW_020934060.1:0-1240 GCF_003984885.1 Neopelma chrysocephalum
GCTGGGGTTCCACAATGGATTTTTAAAAACTGAAAACTGGATTGTTGTACTCATAGGAATTGATTTAGAGAGGCAAAATGGGTTCTGTACACGCAGATTTTGTAGGTTTATAGTATTAAATACTGATTTTCTTTCCCCCTGGTGCCTCCCCTTGGTACTGGGACCAATTTGGAGCTCTCTGGTGGAACAGGGTTGGGTTTGGAGGTGAACAGGACTTAAAACCATGGCTTGAAATGGGTGGATTTGCAGGGAAAAATAGATGTTTTTGCCCAGTTTGACTCAGCAGTGACGAAGAAACCACGATAACAGTATGGAAATATTTGTGGGAATGGGGGATTAGTGCTGGGAGACACGGAAGGAAGGCGTGGGCTGGTAACTGGGGGAAGGTTCTGGGCTGTCACTGGGTCAGACTGGGAGGCTGAGGGGGGAAATGACAGAACCCAAAGGCTGGAATCAGATCCCAGCGTGATTCCTGCAGGATGAGGAGCTCTGGGAATGCTGGGCTGAGCTCTGTGAGTTAAAACAAGGTGGCATTTATTCCTTCAGCTTTTCAGGTTGGAAAGGGCTGGTGGTGACCCCAACACCACCCTCGTGTGGGGGGCTCTGGTGCCTCACTGCCCTTGGCCAAAATTCATCCAAGAACCTCAGGCAGAGACAGGGAATCCAGGATGTGTGGTTTCCACGGGTGAATCCTGGATTTGTTGTGATCTGCAGGGAGGGATCCAGCCCGTCTGGATCAGCATTCCATGGAAGGCAGAGGTGCAGGCACAGGATAGGAGAGATTAAATTCTCTTCCTTGGCCAGGGAGGGATCCCAGGCTGCCTCCATCAATGGCACTGTTGTTTCCCAGGGAATGAGGTGGGAACGTGGAACTTGTGTCCTTCCCCCAAAGCCACAGTGAATCCTCCAAAAAACCTGGAGGAAAAGCTGCTTCAGCCTTCACCCTGAGCTGCTTCAGATATTAATCCTGGGAGCTTTGGAGGGCTCTGCCTTTCCATGAGCTCAGACTGGAGTCAGGATGAGGAGCAGAGCCCAGCACAGGGTGATTGGGGCTTGGCCTGGCTGCTGGGTGGGTGCTCCAACCTCCAGGATGAGAAGGAAAATGAATCATGGGATTGCAGCAGTTTGCGGAGCAGAAGCTTTGATTCATCAGCAGGGGAAAGGGATGTAAAATCGAGAAATAACTGCATTTTAATAGGTGTAAAATAGAGAAATAACTGTGCAGGGGAAATAGGTGTAA
>NW_020934061.1:0-1587 GCF_003984885.1 Neopelma chrysocephalum
AACATCATCCTTGGCAGGGGACACCTTACAGCCAATCAGAATAAAAGAAAAACCCCTTTTCAGAGAAAAGAAACCTTTTTAGGCAAAAATGAATATATTAAGCTTATCTGAAAAAGGTGGGATTTTTCAAATGCATGAAATTTAAACCCAAGGGGTCTTTTCTCCCCGAAAACTCGGGGTGAGACTGGACCCAGAGCACTGAATAAATCCTTTTTTTTTGTTTCACGAGTTTTTGCAGTCTTTCTAAATTCAAGGGAGAAATTTTTCTCACACTGCTTTCTCCTGAACTTTGATTAGTCCAAAACTTGTAAATTGGGCACAACAAGCATGACTTGGCAGAGCTAAACACAGGAATTGCTTACCAAAATTTTGGTGTGACATCACTCCTGTCCATCTCCACCTGATGATACCCTGGGTGTGTTCAGTGACCCTTTGGACTCTCAGTGCTCTCCAGGTGTACAAGCTCTTCACTGTAATACTTTCATTTTTCTCTGAGGATTTTAGGGAAAGAAACCTCCTGTCTGTCACTTCCTTCTGCTTCCTCCATTCCAGAAAGATGTCCCCTAGCAAGGGTATTACTCACAGACGAGCTGACACCTCGAGAACAATGTTAATGACTGAGGCCATGAATACAAATTTATTTTCCAGGGAGCATTTAAGAGCTTGGAACAAGCCACGAGTCCAGCGAGGTCATAGGTAGGAGCAGAAACAAAACCCAGGGTGGGGCTCAGCTCCCTCCCCTCCCATGACTCATTTGGACTCATCTTCCAATGGATCGATGGAAATGGAGTTGTCTCATCCTGAGATAGGCATCTAAAATAAACCTGCTGAATCACAGGCTTCAAGGGGCTTTGGCAGCTCAAGATTTCCTTTGTTATTTAGGGTTTACTCTCTTTGTCTCTCGGGGAAGGACGTGGTGCAGCCCTTTGTGCTCAGAGTTCACCCCAAACCTCCAACCAACCTTCAAAAATAAGCCTTTTTAGCACCTCCTGGAGCTGCACCACAGCACAGGTACCTCAGATGCCAAGAAAACTGGGGAGAAACAACACCTGAGCATTTAAAAACCACCTCATTTTTGCAGTTTGTAACGTTCTCAAAATTAGTTTGAATTCCCTCCTCTTTTTTCTTCCTGTGCTTAAATTCAAGTTGATAATTTCTTAATTTTCTAGGCCACTATCAACCTTATAATGACCACAGTTTTAACACCTCCTGCAGCTGCACCACAGCACAGGTGCCTCAGGTGCCAAGAAAACCCTGGAGAAACAACACCTGAGTATTTAAAAACAACCTCATTTTTGCAGTTTGCGACGTTCTCAAAATTAGTTTGAATTCCCTGCTCTTTTTTTTTTGCCCTCTCATCTTGGGGTTTCCTCTCCTGGACCTTTTCCTCTCCAGCAGGCTGATGTTGGGAATGCAGCTGGGGCTGCCCCGAGGCTGAGACACTTTCCCAAACTCTCTGCCCAATCTCCACGAACAGCACACTCCTGGAGCTGCTCTGATATTTCCCCTGCAGCAGCAATGCCCATCCAAGAGCCAGCAGACACTCTGAAATGTTTGGACCAGCTGACTCTGCTTTCAGGGCTCTCC
>NW_020934062.1:0-388 GCF_003984885.1 Neopelma chrysocephalum
AGGACTGGACTTGAGTGTCAGGGTCTTTTTCGGCTGGATAAGGGAAAGGCAAGAGTTCTTAAAATCTTTTGGGGTCATTTTTGTACAAAAGGGATTCTTCTCTCTCTTTGGGCTAAGAACATCATCCTTACAGCCAATCAGAATAAAAGGAAAGCCCCTTTTTAGAGAAAAGAAACCTTTTTAGGCAAAAATGAATATATTAAGCTTATCTGAAAAAGGTGGGATTTTTCAAATGCATGAAATTTAAACCCAAGGAGTCTTTTCTCCCCAAAAACTCGGGGTGAGACTGGACCCAGAGTACTGAATAAATCCTTTCTTTTTGTTTCATGAGATTTTGCAGCCTTTCTAAATTCAAGGGAGAAATTTTTCTCACCCTGCTTTCTCCTGA
>NW_020934063.1:0-1287 GCF_003984885.1 Neopelma chrysocephalum
AACTTTGATTAGTCCCAAACTTGTAAATTGGACACACACAACTCCAGTGTGTCTTGGCAGAGCTAAACACAGGGATTGCTTCCCAAAATTTTGGTGTGACATCACTCCTGTCCATCTCCACCTGATGATACCCTGGGTGTGTTCAGTGACCCTTTGGACTCTCAGTGCTCTCCAGGTGTTGCTCTTCACTGTAATACTTTCATTTTTCTCTGAGGATTTTAGGCAAAGAAACCTCCTGTCTGTCACTTCCTTCTGCTTCCTCCATTCCAGAAAGATGTCCCCTAGCAAGGGTATTGCTCACAGACGAGCTGACACCTCGAGAAAAATGTTAATGACTGAGGCCATGAATACAAATTTATTTTCCAGGGAGCATTTAAGAGCTTGGAACAAGCCACGAGTCCAGCGAGGTCGTAGATAGGAGCAGAAACAAACCCCAGGGTGGGGCTCAGCTCCCTCCCCTCCCGTGACTCATTTGGACTCATCTTCCAATGGATCGATGGAAATGGAGTTGTCTCATCCTAAGATAGGCATCTAAAATAAACCTGCTGAATCACAGGCTCAAGATTTCCTTTGTTATTTAGGGTTTACTCTCTTTGTCTCTTGGGGAAGGACGTGGTGCAGCCCGTTGTGCTCAGAGTTCACCCCAAACCTCCAACCAACCTTCTAAAATAAGCCTTTTTAACACCTCCTGGAGCTGCACCACAGCACAGGTGCCTCAGGTGCCAAGAAAACCCTGGAGAAAAAACATCTGAGCCCTTAAAAACCACCTCATTTTTGCAGTTTGTAACGTTCTCAAAATTAGTTTGAATTCCCTCCTCTTTTTTCTTCCTGTGCTTAAATTCAAGTTGATAATTTCTTAATTTTCTAGGCCACTATCAACCTTATAATGACCACAGTTTTAACACCTCCTGCAGCTGTACCACAGCACAGGTGCCTCAGGTGCCAAGAAAACCAGGGAGAAACAACACCTAAGCATTTAAAAACCACCTCATTTTTGCAGTTTGTGACGTTCTCAAAATTAGTTTGAATTCCCTGGTCTTTTTTTTTTTGCCCCCTCATCTTGGGGTTTCCTCTCCTGGACCTTTTCCTCTCCAGCAGGCTGATGTTGGGAATGCAGCTGGGGCTGCCACGAGGCTGAGACACTTTCCCAAACTCTCTGCCCAATCTCCACGAACAGCACACTCCTGGAGCTGCTCTGATATTTCCCCTGCAGCAGCAATGCCTATCCAAGAGCGAGCAAACACTCTGAAATGTTTGGACCAGCTGACTCTGCTTTCAGGGCTCTCC
>NW_020934064.1:0-1587 GCF_003984885.1 Neopelma chrysocephalum
AACATCATCCTTGGCAGGGGACACCTTACAGCCAATCAGAATAAAAGAAAAACCCCTTTTCAGAGAAAAGAAACCTTTTTAGGCAAAAATGAATATATTAAGCTTATCTGAAAAAGGTGGGATTTTTCAAATGCATGAAATTTAAACCCAAGGGGTCTTTTCTCCCCGAAAACTCGGGGTGAGACTGGACCCAGAGCACTGAATAAATCCTTTTTTTTTGTTTCACGAGTTTTTGCAGTCTTTCTAAATTCAAGGGAGAAATTTTTCTCACACTGCTTTCTCCTGAACTTTGATTAGTCCAAAACTTGTAAATTGGGCACAACAAGCATGACTTGGCAGAGCTAAACACAGGAATTGCTTACCAAAATTTTGGTGTGACATCACTCCTGTCCATCTCCACCTGATGATACCCTGGGTGTGTTCAGTGACCCTTTGGACTCTCAGTGCTCTCCAGGTGTACAAGCTCTTCACTGTAATACTTTCATTTTTCTCTGAGGATTTTAGGGAAAGAAACCTCCTGTCTGTCACTTCCTTCTGCTTCCTCCATTCCAGAAAGATGTCCCCTAGCAAGGGTATTACTCACAGACGAGCTGACACCTCGAGAACAATGTTAATGACTGAGGCCATGAATACAAATTTATTTTCCAGGGAGCATTTAAGAGCTTGGAACAAGCCACGAGTCCAGCGAGGTCATAGGTAGGAGCAGAAACAAAACCCAGGGTGGGGCTCAGCTCCCTCCCCTCCCATGACTCATTTGGACTCATCTTCCAATGGATCGATGGAAATGGAGTTGTCTCATCCTGAGATAGGCATCTAAAATAAACCTGCTGAATCACAGGCTTCAAGGGGCTTTGGCAGCTCAAGATTTCCTTTGTTATTTAGGGTTTACTCTCTTTGTCTCTCGGGGAAGGACGTGGTGCAGCCCTTTGTGCTCAGAGTTCACCCCAAACCTCCAACCAACCTTCAAAAATAAGCCTTTTTAGCACCTCCTGGAGCTGCACCACAGCACAGGTACCTCAGATGCCAAGAAAACTGGGGAGAAACAACACCTGAGCATTTAAAAACCACCTCATTTTTGCAGTTTGTAACGTTCTCAAAATTAGTTTGAATTCCCTCCTCTTTTTTCTTCCTGTGCTTAAATTCAAGTTGATAATTTCTTAATTTTCTAGGCCACTATCAACCTTATAATGACCACAGTTTTAACACCTCCTGCAGCTGCACCACAGCACAGGTGCCTCAGGTGCCAAGAAAACCCTGGAGAAACAACACCTGAGTATTTAAAAACAACCTCATTTTTGCAGTTTGCGACGTTCTCAAAATTAGTTTGAATTCCCTGCTCTTTTTTTTTTGCCCTCTCATCTTGGGGTTTCCTCTCCTGGACCTTTTCCTCTCCAGCAGGCTGATGTTGGGAATGCAGCTGGGGCTGCCCCGAGGCTGAGACACTTTCCCAAACTCTCTGCCCAATCTCCACGAACAGCACACTCCTGGAGCTGCTCTGATATTTCCCCTGCAGCAGCAATGCCCATCCAAGAGCCAGCAGACACTCTGAAATGTTTGGACCAGCTGACTCTGCTTTCAGGGCTCTCC
>NW_020934065.1:0-388 GCF_003984885.1 Neopelma chrysocephalum
AGGACTGGACTTGAGTGTCAGGGTCTTTTTCGGCTGGATAAGGGAAAGGCAAGAGTTCTTAAAATCTTTTGGGGTCATTTTTGTACAAAAGGGATTCTTCTCTCTCTTTGGGCTAAGAACATCATCCTTACAGCCAATCAGAATAAAAGGAAAGCCCCTTTTTAGAGAAAAGAAACCTTTTTAGGCAAAAATGAATATATTAAGCTTATCTGAAAAAGGTGGGATTTTTCAAATGCATGAAATTTAAACCCAAGGAGTCTTTTCTCCCCAAAAACTCGGGGTGAGACTGGACCCAGAGTACTGAATAAATCCTTTCTTTTTGTTTCATGAGATTTTGCAGCCTTTCTAAATTCAAGGGAGAAATTTTTCTCACCCTGCTTTCTCCTGA
>NW_020934066.1:0-391 GCF_003984885.1 Neopelma chrysocephalum
GAAGGAGGGGCCTGACCCTCCGGCTCTCGCCTGCCCTTTGTGCGCCTCGCTCAGCTCTACACGCGCAGCCGGGGTTCCCGGTCCCAGCGCCTCCAGTCTGGGGGGAATCCTTGAACGAATAACATATTGGACCCCGGCCAGCGCCCCGGTCTGCGAACAACAGCCTATTTTGCCCAGAAGGAGGGGCCTGACCCTCCAGCTCTCGCCTGCCCTCCACGCGCCTCGCTCGGCTCTACACGCGCAGCCAGGGCTCCCGGCCCCAGCGCCTCTGGTCTGGGAGGAATCCTCGACCGTATCCGATTTTGGCCCCCATCCGGCCCACGAACGACGGCCCTTTTCGCCAGGAAGGAGGGGCCTGACCCTCCGGCTCTCGCCTGCCCTTTGTGCGCCT
>NW_020934067.1:0-470 GCF_003984885.1 Neopelma chrysocephalum
TTACCCATTAATTACCCACTAAATACCCACTGTTACCCATTAATTACTCACTGTTACCTACTAATCGCTCAATGAATACCTGTTACTCATTAATTACCCACTAAATACCCACTCTTACCCACTAATCATCCATTCATTACCCACTGTTATCCACTAATTACCCACTGAATACCCACTGTTACCTACTAATAACCCCTAAATACCCACTGTTACCCATTAATTACCCACTGTTATCCTCTAATCACCCTCTAAATACCTGCTGTTACCCACTAATTACCCACTGTTAGCCATTAATTACCCAATAAATACCCACTGTTACCAACTAACTACCTGCCCAATGCCCACTGTTGCCCACTAACCACCCACTAAATGCCCACTGTTAACCACTGAGCTCCCACCCAGGCTACTGTGTCTGGTTCTGGGGTCCCCAACACAAGAAAGACCTTTTGGAACAGAGTCCAGAGGAGGCC
>NW_020934068.1:0-596 GCF_003984885.1 Neopelma chrysocephalum
GTTGAGTCACAGGTGGGACTTGATGATCTTTGAGGTCTTTTCCAACCTGGTTGATTCTGTGCTTCTGTGATTTTCTAGCTTTTCCCACCTCAATAACTTGTGCAATCCTTGCATCCTTAGGACTTTATCCACCAGTGACGATGTGCAGGACAGGGAGACCGAGAAGGGCCGGCTGGAGGAGGCCTATGAGAAGTGTGACCGGGACCTGGACGAGCTGATCGTGCAGCACTACACGGAGCTCACCACGGCCATCCGCACCTACCAGAGCATCACCGAGCGCATCACCAGCTCCCGCAACAAGATCAAACAGGTACAGGCTCACCTGGGATCTGCAGCACCTCCACTGGGGCTGTTCTGGGTGAAAATCCCTGCAAGGCCTTGTTCCTGTAGTGTGTTGCTATAAAGTGCAGTTTTAACCTGTTAGTTCTCCCTCTGGTTTTCCAGCTTCTTGTCATCACTCTGAACTGAGTTAAAACTGAGTTGAGAAGGTTCTGTTAGCCACTAGTCACCCACTGAATAACCACTGTTACCCATTAATTACCCACTAATTACCCACTGTTACCCATTAATTACCCACTAAATACCCACTGTTACCC
>NW_020934069.1:0-567 GCF_003984885.1 Neopelma chrysocephalum
GTTGAGTCACAGGTGGGACTTGATGATCTTTGAGGTCTTTTCCAACCCGGTTGATTCTGTGCTTCTGTGATTTTCTAGCTTTTACCACATCAATAACTTGTGCAATCCTTGCGTCCTTAGGACTTTATCCACCAGTGACGATGTGCAGGACAGGGAGACTGAGAAGGGCCGGCTGGAGGAGGCCTATGAGAAGTGTGACCGGGACCTGGACGAGCTGATCGTGCAGCACTACACGGAGCTCACCACGGCCATCCGCACCTACCAGAGCATCACCGAGCGCATCACCAGCTCCCGCAACAAGATCAAACAGGTACAGGCTCACCTGGGCTCTGCAGCACCTCCACTGGGGCTGTTCTGGGTGAAAATCCCTGCAAGGCCTTGTTCCTGTAGTGTGTTGCTATAAAGTGCTGGTTTAACCTGTTGGTTCTCCCTCTGGTTTTCCAGCTTCTTGTCATCACTCTGAACTGAGTTAAAACTGAATTGAGAAGGTTCTGTTAGCCACTAGTCACCCACTGAATAACCACTGTTACCCATTAATTACCCACTAAATACCCACTGTTACCCATT
>NW_020934070.1:0-378 GCF_003984885.1 Neopelma chrysocephalum
TTACCCATTAATTACCCACTAAATACCCACTGTTACCCTTTAATTACCCACTGTTATCCACTAATTACCCACTGAATACCCACTGTTACCTACTAAACACCCACTAAATACCCACTGTTACCCATTAATTACCCACTGTTATCCCCTTATAACCTGCTAAATACCTACTGTTACCCACTAAATACCCATTGTTAGTCATTAATTACCCAATAAGTACCCCCTGTTACCTACTAATTACCTGCCCAATGCCCACTGTTGCCCACTAACCACCCACTAAATGCCCACTGTTAACCACTGAGCTCCCACCCAGGGTACTGTGTCTGGCTCTGGAGTCCCCAACACAAGAAAGACCTTTTGGAACAGAGTCCAGAGGAGGCC
>NW_020934071.1:0-335 GCF_003984885.1 Neopelma chrysocephalum
GGAATGTCCCGAGCTGGGAGGATCATGGGAGTGCAGCTCCTGGTCCTACACGGGATGATCCCGAGAAAAAAGGGTCCTGTTTCACCCTCGGGCTGAGATTGTGGAATTTCCAGTGGAGTTGAGGTGAATTTTGTGCTAAATATGGATAAAAATTCCTAAATAATGGTTTATTTATATCCCAAGCCTATGGAATGATGGTAGGTTTCCTATTGGAGCATCCAGCCTTTCCTTGGCTCTTCCCTGAACACTTATTTCCTTCTGCTCCCTTGGGAATAATCAGGATTAGCTCGTTAATATCCCTCCTCCCAGTTCCATCCTGCTGTGAGAAATCCTGG
>NW_020934072.1:0-2068 GCF_003984885.1 Neopelma chrysocephalum
TGGGTTTCCTGTTGGAGCATCCATCTTTTCCTTGGCTCTTCCCTGGGCACTTATTTCTTTCTGCTGCCTTGGGAATAATTGGGATTAGCCCTCCTATCAGTTCCATGTTGCTGTGAGAAATCCTGGAATGTCCCGAGCTGGGAGGATCATGGGAGTGCAGCTCCTGGTCCTGCACGGGATGATCCTGAGAAAAAGGGTCCAGTTTCACCCTCAGGCTGAGATTGTGGAATTTCCAGTGGAGTTGAGGGGAATTTTGTGCTAAATATGGATAAAAAATCCTAAATAATGGTGTATTTGTATCCCAAACCTACGGAATGATGGGAAGGTTTGGGGTCAGAACAAGACAATCCTTCAGGTCCCTTCCGACCCGAACCATCCTCGAATTCCATAATCAGCTTTCCCGCTCTCTGGGCATTTATTTTCTTCTGCTGCCTTGGGAATAATCAAGATTAGCCCGTTAATATCCCTCCTCCCAGTTCCATGCTGCTGTGAGAAATCCTGGAATGTCCCGAGCCAGGAGGGACCCACAAGGATCCTCTTTCTCCGCCCCAATTCCCTGTCCGGTGGGAATTCCTCTGGGGGTGTTCCTTCCAAACCTTTAGCAGGGAATGTGTGGGTTTCCTGTTGGAGCATCCAGCTTTTCCTTGGCTCTTCCCTGGGCACTTATTTCCTTCTGCTGGCTTGGGAATAATCAGGATTAGCCTGTTAATATCCCTCCTCCCAGTTTCCATCCTGCTGTGAGAAATCCTGGAATGTCCCGAACCAGGAGGGACCCACAAGGATCCTCTTTCTCCACCCCAATTCCCTGTCTGGTGGGAATTCCTCAGGGACAAGGCTGTGGCGTTCCCTCCAAACCTTTAGCAGGGAATGTGTGGGTTTCCTATTGGAGCATCCAGCTTTTCCTTGGCTCTTCCCTGGGTGCTCCTGTGCGTGGCAGAGCTGGATTCCGGATTCTCCGGCGCCCTTGGCACCGGCAAAATCCAACCATCTGCGTCCGGCGGCTCCGGCCGGTCCGTCCATCCCCAGGTCTCCGCGGCATCTGCGGCTCCCGCTTCCCGCCGGGCTCTGCTGGAAGCAGGATTTGCACCGGGATACGGGGAGGGCCGAGAGGTCACAGCTGTTAAGGCCGGGAAAGGAGGGAAAAAAAGAGCGGAGGGGCGTTCCCGAGCTTGGCACGGATCCCGCGGCCACCTGTCCGGGAGCAGCGGCGCTTTTCCGAGCCCGGAATATTGTTTTGATGGAAAATAATTTCCTTTAATCCTCCCTCCCACCCCCCCAAATAAAAGGGGATTGAAGAATTGCTTCTGGAATTGTTGTTGGTGGTGGATTCAGATCCAGGCTCTCCCCCAGCATTCCTGGGATCCTCGGAGTGTCCAAATGGAGGCAACGAGGGATGAATCTCCGGGGAAACCCCGAAGCTATTCCGGTTCGGGATGTTTTCCTATGGAAAAAGGTTTTCTGGCTCAAAAAGGAGGAGCTGGGAGTGCAGGAATGGTGTCTCCACTGCTTTAAATTCCTCCTCAAACACAAGGATAAAAGGGGGCAATAGGGAAAACATTCCTTGTATCACGGGAAGGGACTTTTTGGGAGTCGTGGGAGACAGCGGGAATGTTTCCTTGTTCCCTCCCTCCCTCTAACACATTCCCAATCTCTTCTGCACCTGAAATCCCCCCGTTCCAACCCAAAACAGGGCTCGGTGCTGCTGCAGCAGGAATTGGGGGCGTGGGCAGGTGGGAATGATGGGAAGATGCCAGAAAGCTCCAGCTTGGAAGTCCAGAGCAGTGGGATTTTTGTCCCTATCCACGTAAAACTATGTGTGGGATGGTTTTGGAAAAGGGGATGGCTTTGGCAAAGGGAGCTAAAAAGTCGCATTTCTATTTTTAGTGTTTATATTTTCTTACTTCTGGTGGTTTTAGTTTCAGGTTTTGGCATTTCTGGTTCCCATTTTTAGCATTTCTGGCAGGGAAAAATCTCCTTCCGATCTTTCTCTTAATACTTGGGAAGCCTGGAATTTCCTTTCCGACTCCAGGGATGGGGATTCCATCACTACCCTGGGCAGCTGTGCCAG
>NW_020934073.1:0-1039 GCF_003984885.1 Neopelma chrysocephalum
CTTACCAGGATAAAGTTGTGAGGCTTAAATTGAGCTTAAAATGAGCTGCTGCCCTGAGCCGGGTCCAACTGCCACCGGCATCTGGGCTGAGCTCCGGGATGTGCCCGGGCAGGTCCCGGAGCTCGGGAATGAGGGAACCGGATTTTTGGGAGCAAAAAGGTCACTTGGCAAAGGAGCCGGAGCGTCGTTTCCAGCTGCTTCATTCCGGCCAGGCTGAGTAAACATCGAGGCTTCTCTCCGGCCTGAGGATGGATCCATCTGTTCCGCCCTGCTGGGAGAAAATCCTGGAATGTCCCGAGCCGGGAGGATCATGGGAGTGCAGCTCCTGGTCCTGCACGGGATGATCCCGAGAAAAAAGGGTCCAGTTTCACCCTCAGGCTGAGATTGTGGAATTTCCAGTGGAGTTGAGGTGAATTTTGTGCTAAATATGGATAAAAATTCCTAAATAATGGTTTATTTATATCCCAAACCTGTGGAATGATGGGAAGGTCTGAGGTTGGAACAAGACGATCCTTCAGATCCCTTCCAACCCAAACCATCCTGGAATTCCATAATCAGCTTTCCCCCTCTCTGGGCATTTGTTTCCTTCTGCTGCCTTGGGAATAATCGGGATTAGCCCGTTAATATCCCTCCTCCCAGTTCCATCCTGGAATGTCCGGAACTGGGAGGATCATGGGAGTGCAGCTCCTGGTCCTACACGGGATGATCCCGATTAAAAAGGACCAATTTCACCCTCAGGCTAAGATTGTGGAATTTCCAGTGGAGTTGAGGTGAATTTTGTGCTAAATATGGATAAAAATTCCTAAATAATGGTTTATTTATATCCCAAGCCTATGGAATGTGTGGGTTTCCTATTGGAGCATCCAGCTTTTCCTTGGCTCTTCCCTGGGCACTTATTTCTTTCTGCTGCCTTGGGAATAATCGGGATTAGCCCGTTAATATCCCTCCTCCCAGTTCCATCCTGCTGTGAGAAATCCTAGAATGTCCCGAGCTGGGAGGGACCCACAAGGATCCTCTTTCTCCGCCCCAATTCCCTGTC
>NW_020934074.1:0-1509 GCF_003984885.1 Neopelma chrysocephalum
CCTCTTTCTCCGCCCCAATTCCCTGTCTGGTGGGAATTCCTCTGGGGGTGTTCCTTCCAAACCTTTAGCAGGGAATGCGTGGGTTTCCTGTTGGAGCATCCAGCTTTTCCTTGGCTCTTTCCTGGGCGCTTATTTCCTTCTGCTGCCTTGGGAATAATTGGGATTAGCTCGTTAATATCCCTCCTCCCAGGAATGATCCTTCCCCAGCAAAACACTGGGATTTCCTCTTTCTCCACCCCAATTCCCTGTCTGGTGGGAATTCCTCAGGGACGAGGCTGTGGCGTTCCCTCCAAACCTTTAGCAGGGAATGTGTGGGTTTCCTGTTGGAGCATCCAGCTTTTCCTTGGCTCTTCCCTGGGTGCTCCCGTGCGTGGCAGAGCCGGATTCTGGATTCTCCAGCGCCCTTGGCACCGGCAAAATCCGACCATCTGCGTCCGGCGGCTCCGGCCGATCCGTCCATCCCCAGGTCTCCGTGGCATCTGCGGCTCCCGCTTCCCGCCGGGCTCTGCTGGAAGCAGGATTTGCACCGGGATACGGGGAGGGTTGAGAGGTCACAGCTGTTAAAGCTGGGAAAGGAGGGAAAAAAAGAGCGGAGGGGCGTTCCCGAGCTTGGCATGGATCCCGCGGCCACCTGTCCGGGAGCAGTGGCGCTTTTCCAAGCCCGGAATATTGTTTTGATGGAAAACAATTTCCTTTAATCCTCCCTCCCACCCCCCCAAATAAAAGGGGATTGAAGAATTGCTTCTGGAATTGTTGTTGGTGGTGGATTCAGATCCAGGCTCTCCCCCAGCATTCCTGGGATCCTCGGAGCGTCCAAATGGAGGCAACGAGGGATGAATCTCCGGGGAAACCCCGAAGCTATTCCGGTTCGGGATGTTTTCCTATGGAAAAAGGTTTTCTGGCTCAAAAAGGAGGAGCTGGGAGTGCAGGAATGGTGTCTCCACTGCTTTAAATTCCTCCTCAAACACAAGGATAAAAGGGGGCAATAGGGAAAACATTCCTTGTATCACGGGAAGGGACTTTTTGGGAGTCATGGGAGACAGCGGGAATGTTTCCCTGTTCCCTCCCTCCCTCTAACACATTCCCAATCTCTTCTGCACCTGAAATCCCCCCGTTCCAACCCAAAACAGGGCTCGGTGCTGCTGCAGCAGGAATTGGGGGTGTGAGCAGGTGGGAATGACGGGAAGATGCCGGGAATCTCCGGCTTGGAAGTCCAGAGCAGTGGGATTTTTGTCCCTATCCACGTAAAACTATGTGTGGAATGGCTTTGGAAAAGGGGATGGCTTTGGCAAAGGGAGCTAAAAAGTTGCATTTCTGTTTTTAGTGTTTATATTTTCTTACTTTTGGTGGGTTTAGTTTCGGTTTTTGGCATTTCTGGTTCCCATTTTTAGCATTTCTGGCAGGGAAAAATCTCCTTCTGCTCTTTTCTCTTAATACTTGGGAAGCCTGGAATTTCCTTTCAGACTCCAGGGATGGGGATTCCATCACTACCCTGGGCAGCTGTGCCAG
>NW_020934075.1:0-577 GCF_003984885.1 Neopelma chrysocephalum
CTTACCAGGATAAAGTTGTGAGGCTTAAATTGAGCTTAAAATGAGCTTAAAATGAGCTGCTGCCCTGAGCCGGGTCCAACTGCCACCGGCATCTGGGCTGAGCTCCGGGATGTGCCCGGGCAGGTCCCGGAGCTCGGGAATGAGGGAACCGGATTTTTGGGAGCAAAAAGGTCACTTGGCAAAAGAGCCGGAGCGTCGTTTCCAGCTGCTTCATTCCGGCCAGGCTGAGTAAACATCGAGGATTCTCTCCGGCCCGAGGATGGATCCATCTGTTCCGCCCTGCTGGGAGAAAATCCTGGAATGTCCCGAGCCGGGAGGATCATGGGAATGCAGCTCCTGGTCCTGCATGGGATGATCCTGAGAAAAAAGGGTCCAGTTTCACCCTCAGGCTGAGGTTGTGGAATTTCCAGTGGAGTTGAGGTGAATTTTGTGCTAAATATGGATAAAAAATCCTAAATAATGGTATGTTCGTATCCCAAGGCTATGGAATGATGGGAAGGTCTGAGGTTGGAACAAGACGATCCTTCAGATCCCTTCCAACCCAAACCATCCTGGAATTCCATAATCAGCTTTCCCC
>NW_020934076.1:0-426 GCF_003984885.1 Neopelma chrysocephalum
TCCTCCCAGTTCCATCCTGCTGTGAGAAATCCTGGAATGTCCCGAGCCGGGAGGGACCCCCAAGGATCATCAGAGTGCAGCTCCTGGTTCTGCACGGGATGATCCCAAGAGAAAAGGATCCAGTTTCACCCTCAGGCTGAGATTGTGGAATTTCCAGTGGAGTTGAGGGGAATTTTGTGCTAAATATGGATAAAAATTCCTAAATAATGGTATGTTCGTATCCCAAGGCTATGGAATGATGGGAAGGTCTGAGGTTGGAACAAGATGATCGTTCAGGTCCCTTCCTACCCAAACCATTCTGGAACTCCATAATCAGCTTTCCCCCTCTCTGGACATTTATTTCCTTCTGCTGCCTTGGGAATAATTTGGATTAGCTTGTTTTAATATCCCTCCTCCCAGTTCCATCCTGCTGTGAGAAATCCTGGA
>NW_020934077.1:0-546 GCF_003984885.1 Neopelma chrysocephalum
ATCCCTCCTCCCAGTTCCATCCTGCTGTGAGAAATCCTGGAATGTCCAGAGCCGGGAGGATCATGGGAGTGCAGCTCCTGGTCTTCCACGGGCTCATCCCGAGAAAAAAGGGTCCAGTTTCACCCTCAGGCTGAGATTGTGGAATTTCCAGTGGAGTTGAAGTGTATTTTGTGCTAAATATGGATAAAAATTCTTAAATAATGGTATGTTCGTATCCCAAGGCTATGGAATGATGGGAAGGTCTGAGGTTGGAACAAGACGATCGTTCAGGTCCCTTCCTACCCAAACCATTCTGGAACTCCATAATCAGCTTTCCTCCTCTCTGGACATTTATTTCCTTCTGCTGCCTTGGGAATAACCGGGATTAACCCCTTTTAATATCCCTACTCCCATTTCCATCCTGCTGTGAGAAATCCTGGAATGTCCCGAGGTGGGAGGGACCCACAAGTATCCTCTTTCTCCGCCCCAATTCCCTGTCTGGTGGGAATTCCTCTGGGATATTCCCTCCAAACCTTTAGCAGGGAATGTGTGGGTTTCCTGTTGGAG
>NW_020934078.1:0-1249 GCF_003984885.1 Neopelma chrysocephalum
CTTCTCCTTGTGTGCTCCTTTAAATCCCATTTTAACACTGATCCAGTTAATCCAGAGCTTCCCAAACTGGAGGATTCCCGAGGCTCCTCCTTGTGTGTTCTTGGTCAAGCTCACCCTTCTCCTCTTCTCCTCCTGAGACCACCTCAAGTGGTTTCTTCCCCACCAATTAACCCCCCAAAAAATTGATAATTCTCAACCCTCTAGGTCTGATTTTATTTAGTTTCCCTCAAATCCCATGGGAACATCCCGTGTCCGCCCACATCCCACTCCCACCTCAGGATAAACAGGCTGGAGAAGGACTTTTTGTCCTGATTTTTCCATGAGCTCATGTTCTCCTGGTGAGGAGCTCGTGCTCCAAAGGGCTCAAACGGAGACCGTGGGGATGGAAAGATCCAAGAAGGGGAAGGGAAAGCTCTGGAAAAATCCAACAGGTTCATCCATGGATGGGCAACATCTCCGACCACCACGAGCCCTGCTGGCATCCAAGACCTTTTCCCAAGGATTTTAACCCCATCCCTCAAGGATGGGCTCCGACACCTCCTCACGGCGTCGGAACAACCCCCTGTGAGTTGACTGAGCTGGTTCCACAAGGAATTCTGCCCTGGGAATGTCTGTTATCCGTAGGTGATTAGCCCACAGCTAACGAGACCTCTGCTAATTACACCCTTCTCCCTCTTCCCAAACCTCTTCTCTTGGAAACCTTGGCGTTCAGGCAACAGGAGAAATCCATGGAGGGGATGAACCCGCTCCGTTCATCCCATGGCTGAAAAATCCCGGGAAGAGACCGAAACGCCTCGAAATAAATTGAAAAAAAAATTAAAAAATAAATTTACAAAATCCAAATGAAGAACTCCCCGAGCTCCCCTTCCGTGGGAGTTCCATTCATTAAAATGATGGAAGCAAAGGGATCCAAGAATTGCGCTTCCCGGGCTAACGAGCGGCCGAAGGGATCCGCGGGCGCCAATTCCAGAGGCCGGCAGTATTTTCCGGGATCGGCAAGTGGTTTAAATTGAAAAGCCCCAGGTGAATCGATATTTACTGCATCGCAATGAAATGAATAGTAATAAGTCACCGAGCTCCCCGTCCTGCTTCGGGAAGTAAAAAATTATCCAAACGAGCGAGCGCCGGGAGTCGTAACCGGCTGCTCTCTCATCCCGAGGAAAGCTGGGAAGAGCCCAAAAGGGGGGGAGAAAAGGAGAAAAGAAAAAAAAAAATAAAAGGGAAAATAGGAGCTGGGAGTTTCATAAAG
>NW_020934079.1:0-1272 GCF_003984885.1 Neopelma chrysocephalum
CCAAACCAGAAGATTCCCGAGGCTTCTCCTTGTGTGCTCCTTTAAATTCCATTTTAACACTGATCCAGTGAACCCAGAGCTTCCTAAACTGGAGGATTCCCGAGGCTCCTCCTTGTGTGTTCTTGGTCAAGCTCACCCTTCTCCTCTTCTCCTCCTGAGACCACTTCAAGTGGTTTCTTCTCCACCAATTAATCCCCCCAAAAACTGATAATTCTCAACCCTCTAGGTCCGATTTTATTTAGTTTCCCTCAAATCCCATGGGAACATCCCGTGTCCGCCCACATCCCACTCCCACCTCAGGATAAACAGGCTGGAGAAGGACTTTCTGTCCTGATTTTTCCATGAGCTCATGTTCTCCTGGTGAGGAGCTCGTGCTCCAAAGGGTTCAACCGGAGACCGTGGGGATGGAAAGATCCAAGAAGGGGAAGGGAAAGCTCTGGAAAAATCCAACGGGCTCATCCATGGATGGGCAACATCTCCGACCACCACGAGCCCTGCTGGCATCCAAGACCTTTTCCCAAGGATTTTAACCCCATCCCTCAAGGATGGGCTCTGACACCTCCTCACGGTGTCGGAACAACCCCCTGTGAGTTGACTGAGCTGGTTCCACAAGGAATTCTGCCCTGGGAATGTCTGTTATCCGTAGGTGATTAGCCCACAGCTAACGAGACCTCTGCTAATTACACCCTTCTCCCTCTTCCCAAACCTCTTCTCTTGGAAACCTTGGCGTTCAGGCAACAGGAGAAATCCATGGAGGGGATGAACCCGCTCCGTTTATCCCATGGCTGAAAAATCCCGGGAAGAGACTGAAATGCCTCGAAATAAATTGAAAAAAAAATTAAAAAATAAATTTACAAAATCCAAATGAAGAACTCCCCGAGCTCCCCTTCCACGGGAGCTCCGTTCATTAAAATGATGGAAGCAAAGGGATCCAAGAATTGCGCTTCCCGGGCTAACGAGCGGCCGAAGGGATCCGCGGGCGCCAATTCCAGAGGCCGGCAGTATTTTCCGGGATCGGCAAGTGGTTTAAATTGAAAAGCCCCAGGTGAATCGATATTTACTGCATCGCAACGAAATGAATAGTAATAAGTCACCGAGCTCCCCGTCCTGCTTCGGGAAGTAAAAAATTATCCAAACGAGCGAGCGCCAGGAGTCGTAACCGGCTGCTCTCTCATCCCGAGGAAAGCTGGGAAGAGCCCAAAAGGGGGGGAGGAAAGGAGAAAAGGAAAAAAAAAAATAAAAGGGAAAATAGGAGCTGGGAGTTTCATAAAG
>NW_020934080.1:0-696 GCF_003984885.1 Neopelma chrysocephalum
CGTACTTTTGTGTCACTTTTGGGGCAGTTTTAGGGGCACTTTTGTGCCAGTTTGGGACACTTTTGTGCCCTTCTCTTGGGGTACTTTTGGGGTAGCGCTGGTGCCCCTTTTGGGTAACTTTGGGGCGCTTTTGGGAAACTTTTGGAGCAGTTTTGGAGCACCACTGTGTCTTTTTTGGGGCAGTTTTGGTGTGGTTTGGGCACTTCTGCGGTGGTTTGGTGGAAATTTTTGAGCGCTTCTGGGGCAGCTTTGGGGGGTTACTTTTAGGGTACTTTTGGGGCACTTCTGCAGCAGTTTGGGGGCACCTTTGCACACTTGGGGTACTTTTGGGGCACTTTTGGGGCACTTCAGGGGCACCTTTAGGGCAATTTTAGGGACCTTGGGATAGTTCTGAGGCACTTCCTCTTTGTTTCATTCAGAGCTGCTCAAAAAGAGCTGCTGTTCTGCAGCTTCAGAACTCTCCCAAAGTTTCAGCTGCCTTGGATTTGAGATAAATGCTGGATTTTGCCTTGGATTTGAGGGAAATGCTGGATTTTGCCTTGGATTTGAGGAACATTCTGGATTTTGCCTTGGATTTGGGGAACAACGGAGAGGAGGGTTTGGGGGGAGTTGTGTGGGGTGGGGAGCTGGGAATGGGATGGGAAGGAAAAATCCTGGCTGGGAATGGGATGGGAAGGATGAATCCTGGCTGGGAAT
>NW_020934081.1:0-801 GCF_003984885.1 Neopelma chrysocephalum
CGTACTTTTGTGTCACTTTTGGGGCAGTTTTAGGGGCACTTTTGTGCTGGTTTGGGGCACTTCTGTGCCCTTCTCTTGGGGTACTTTTGGGGTAGCGCTGGTGCCCCTTTTGGGTAACTTTGGGGCGCTTTTGGGAAACTTTTGGAGCAGTTTTAGAGCACCATTGTGTCTTTTTTGGGGCAGTTTTGGTGTAGTTTGGGCACTTCTGGGGTGGTTTTGTGGAAATTTTTGAGCGCTTCTGGGGCAGCTTTGGGGGGTTACTTTTAGGGTACTTTTGGGGCACTTCTGCAGCAGTTTGGGGGCACCTTTGCACACTTGGGGTACTTTTGGGGCACTTTTGGGGCACTTCAGGGGCACCTTTAGGGCAATTTTAGGGACCTTGGGATAGTTCTGAGGCACTTCCTCTTTGTTTCATTCAGAGCTGCTCAAAAAGTGCTGCTGTTCTGCAGCTCCAAAACTCTCCTAAAGTTTCAGCTGCCTTGGATTTGAGAGAAATCCTGGATTTTGCCTTGGATTTGAGGGAAATGCTGGATTTTGCCTTGGATTTGGGGAACATTGGATTTTGCCTTGGATTTGAGAGAAATGCTGGATTTTGTTTGGATTTGAGGAAAATGCTGGATTTTGCCTTGGATTTGGGGAACAACGGAGAGGAGGGTTTGGGGGGAGTTGTGTGGGGTGGGGAGCTGGGAATGGGATGGGAAGGATAAATCCTGGCTGGGAATGGGATGAGAGGGATCAATCCTGGCTGGGAATAGGATGGGAAGGATGAATCCTGGCTGGGAATGGGATGGGAAGGATGAA
>NW_020934082.1:0-5461 GCF_003984885.1 Neopelma chrysocephalum
TACACCCATCCAGGGATGAATTGGTCCCAGCCGTTCTAACCAGGACATTATCCACCCCTTATTCTATGCCATCCATGTCATGCCCAAATTAACCCCCTTAAAAACTATGTCACTTTAAAACTATATACACATATGTACAATGAAACATTACGGACCATTCTCACTCAAAATTAGGTCCCCTTGTGGTACACAACGTGTCTCCCCATCTTTTTGCATTACCCACCAGGTGAAACCAGGTCCTTGAGCAAAAACAATCCCTCGGATGGGTTTGCCTTTGCTTGAGGTGGGACTAATCCAAACAGTCTTCCCTAACATATCTCTCATATGCACCACGGGGACTTTATCTCCATCTACAGTATGCAAAGGTTCTGATTGGGCAGGGCCAGCTCGATTAATGGAGCCTCGCGTGTTGACCAACCAGGTGGCCTTTGCTAAATGCAGCTCCCAGTGTTTGAGAGTCTCCCCACACAGTGCCTTCAGGGTGGTTTTCAGCAGTCCGTTGCACCGTTCAACTTTTCCAGCAGCTGGTGCATGGTAGGGGATATGATACACCCACTCAATGCCGTGCTCTCTGGCCCAGGTGTCTACGAGGCCATTCTTGAAATGGGTCCCATTATCAGACTCAATTCTCTCCGGGGTGCCGTGTCGCCACAGGACTTGTTTTTCAAGGCCCAGGATGGTATTCCGGGCAGTGGCATGAGGCACGGGGTATGTCTCCAGCCATCCAGTACTTCCTTCTACCATGGTCAGTACGTAGCGCTTGCCCTGGCGGGTTTTGGGGAGCGTGATGTAGTCAACTTGCCAGGCTTCCCCATACCTGTACTTTGACCACCGTCCACCATACCATAGAGGCTTCACCCGCTTGGCCTGCTTGATGGCAGCACATGTCTCACAGTCATGGATGACCTGTGAGACAATGTCCTTGGTTAAGTCCACCCCTCGGTCCTGAGCCCATCTGTATGTTGCATCTCTCCCCTGGTGACCGGAGGCGTCAGGGGCCCATCGAGCCAGAAATAATTCTCCTTTGTGTTGCCAATCCAGATCCACCTGAGAGACTTTAATCCTGGCAGCTCGGTCCGCCTGCTCGTTGTTGCGATGCTCCTCATTAGCCCGTTTCTTGCGTACGTGAGCGTCTACGTGACCGACCTTCACACTCAGCTTCTCTACCCGGCCAGCGATGTCCTGCCACATCTCCACCGCCCAGATGGGTTTCCCTTGGCGCTGCCAGTTGGCCTTTTTCCATCGCTCTAGCCATCCCCACAGAGCATTGGCCACCATCCATGAGTCAGTGTAGATATAGAGTCTTGGCCACTTCTCTCGTTCAGCTATATCCAAAGCCAACTGAACGGCTTTAAGCTCTGCGAACTGACTTGACCCACCTTGTCCTTCGGTTGCTTCTGCAACTCGCCGTGTGGGACTCCACACGGCTGCCTTCCATTTTCGGTTTGTCCCTACAATGCGGCAGGAGCCATCCGTGAAGAGCGCATATCGTCTTTCATCTGCTGGTAGCTTGTCATATGGTGGGGCCTCCTCAGCCCGTGTCACCTGCTCCTCTTCTTCTTCAGAGGATAGTCCGAAACTCTCACCTTCGGGCCAATTGGTGATAATTTCCAGAATCCCAGGGCGATTAGGATTCCCTATCCGGGTTCGTTGTGTGATCAGAGCGATCCACTTACTCCATGTGGCATCGGTGGCGTGATGTGTAGCAGGAACTCTCCCCTTGAACATCCAGCCCAGCACTGGTAGTCAGGGTGCCAGGAGGAGCTGCGCTTCGGTGCCGATCACTTCTGAGGCAGCTCGAAGTCCTTCATAAGCGGCCAGGATCTCTTTCTCAGTTGGTGTATAGCTGGCTTCAGATCCTTTGTATCCCCGACTCCAGAATCCCAGCGGTCGTCCTCGGGTCTCCCCAGGCACTTTCTGCCAGAGGCTCCAAGAAGGGCCATTCTTCCCGGCTGCAGTGTAGAGCACGTTCTTCACATCCTGTCCTGTCCTTACTGGCCCAAGGGCTACCGCATGGGCAATCTCCTGTTTGATTTGTTCAAAGGCCTGTTGTTGTTCAGGGCCCCACTGGAAATCATTTTTCTTCCGTGTCACAAGGTAGAGAAGGCTTACAATTTGACTGTACTCAGGGATATGCATCCTCCAAAAGCCCACAGCGCCCAGGAAAGCCTGTGTTTCCTTCTTGCTGGTTGGTGGGGACATGGCTGCTATTTTGTTAATCACCTCCGTTGGAATTAGGCGACGTCCATCTTGCCACTTCACTCCTAAGAACTGAATTTCCTGAGCAGGTCCCTTGACCTTACTTCGTTTAATGGCAAAACCAGCTCTTAGGAGGATCTGGATTATCTTCTCTCCTTTCTCGAAGACTTCCCCCGCTGTGTTCCCCCATACAATGATGTCATCAATGTACTGTAGATGTTCTGGAGCCTCGCCCTTTTCCAGTGCAGTCTGGATCAGTCCATGGCAAATGCTGGGACTGTGTTTCCACCCCTGAGGCAGTCGATTCCAGGTGTACTGCACACCTCTCCAAGTGAAAGCAAATTGTGGCCTGCACTCCGCTGCCAAAGGAATGGAGAAGAAGGCGTTGGCAATGTCAATGGTGGCATACCACTTGGCTGCCTTGGACTCCAGCTCGTACTGGAGCTCCAGCATGTCCGGCACAGCAGCACTCAGGGGTGGTGTGACTTCATTGAGTCCACGGTAATCCACCGTCAGCCTCCACTCTCCGCTGGACTTACGCACTGGCCATATAGGGCTATTAAAGGGTGAGCGAGTCTTGCTGACCCCCCCCTGGGTCTCCAGTTCACGGATCATCTTATGTATGGGAGTCACAGAGTCTCGGTCGGTGCGGTATTGCCGACGGTGCACTGTTGCTGTGGCTATCGGTACCAACTGTTCTTCAACCTTCAGCAGTCCCACAGCAGAGGGGTCCTCTGAGAGGCCAGGCAAGGTGTTCAACTGTCTAATTTCCTCTGCCTCCACAGTAGCTATGCCAAACACCCAACGAAGTCCTTTTGGGTCTTTGAAATACCCACTCCTCAGGTAATCTATGCCAAGGATACACGGGGCCTCTGGACCAGTCACGATGGGGTGTCTGTGCCATTCCTTCCCAGTCAGGCTTACTTCAGCTTCCAGTACAGTCAGCTGTTGGGATCCCCCTGTCACCCCAGAAATGGAGATGGATTCTGCCCCTATGTATCTTGATGGCATCAAAGTACATTGTGCGCCGGTGTCAACTAAAGCCTTATATCTTTGTGGCTCTGATGTGCCAGGCCACCGAATCCACACTGTCCAATAGACTCGATTGTCCCTCTCCTCTACCTGGCTAGAGGCAGGGCACCCCTAGTCCTGGTCATGGTACTCGTTGCGCTCTTCTTGTAAGTATGACCTGGAAGTCCCTTCAAGAGGATCAGACATATCATCATTCCTGGGCCGTCTGGAGTCTTGCCTACGAGAGACTGGAGCAGCATTCATCCTCAAAGCGTTCCTTGTGGTACTTGTCCCTCTTTTCAATTCACGTACCCGGGCTGCTAAGGAAGAGGTGGGTTTCCCATCCCACTTCCTCATATCTTCTCCGTGCTCTTGGAGGTAAAACCATAGATTGCCACGTGGAGTGTACCCTCTCTCCTTAGCTGGGGGACGCTGGCTCCTGATAGCAGAGACCCTTGTTTGTCCTGGCGAGGTATGGAAGATCCCTTCCTTAATTTCTTCTCTTAGCCTCTGGTGTCCTTCTTCAATCTTCTCTTCCAGGCTTCGGACATGTTCAGCCAGTTTGGTTTCCACCGATGAGACGTGGGCTCGTAATGGGGCGGTGACAGTGTCTTCATAAATCCTGAGTTTGCTGACCAATGCACCAACCTTGTCCTCTCCCTCCCTCCATTGCAGCGTTGCTAGGTAGCGGGAATACATTTCTGGCCCGAGTCGTGCAAACTTCAACCACATCTGGGATGTGCACTGTACACCATCTGGACTTTTAGGAAATCTTTCGTCCTCTGAAAAGATTATCTCCAGTACAGCCAATTCTCTCAAGCACCGGATACCTTGTTCCATCGTGTTCCACTGTCCTTGCTGTACGTGGAGGTCCTCCTTGCAAAGGTATCTCTCCCTTACACTGGACAACAGTCGCCGCCAGAGGCTGAGAGTTTCCTGCCTCCTTCCAATCCCCTGATCAATGACGACATCTCGAGACAGGGATCCCAGTTGTCTTGCTTCACTTCCATCTAGAATTGTGTCGTTAGCGGCGGCATCCCAGATTCGGAGCAGCCAGGTCAGGATGGACTCGTTCGCCTGCCGTGTGAACTCCCTCCGGAGCTCACGTAGCTCACCCAGGGATAGGGACCGAGTGATTATTTCTGGCTCTGTCTCCTCCGGTGGATGTGAAGGTCCTGCCTCTTCGTCATCATTTGCTATGCGGACTGATTTAGTCTTCGATTTCCTTTTCTGGACAGGGGCGACTGCTATTGGTTTCTGTTGTCCTTCTGGCTCCTCGATGGTTTGTGTGGGCATGGTGCCAGTTGATTTATTTCTTACTCCCTCCGACTCAGCTGTAGTTTGTGTGGACGTGGTGCCAGTTGATTTGCTCCTTCTCTCCTCCCCCTGGCAGTGCTGTACCATGTCAAGCAGTGCCCGGTAGGCAGTGGCCAGGGCCCAGCAGGTTGCTGTGAGCTGACCATCTCTGGAGCTGCCAGAGCATTTTTCCTTTACCAGTTTTATCATGCTGACAGGATCCTGCAGTTGTTCAGGGGTGAATTTCCAGATCATGGGAGGAGAAAACTTCTCCAAATACTGGCCGATGTCCTCCCACTTCCCGTGCCACTCAGTGTTATCCATTCCCAGGACAGGCGTCCAAACAGCCTCCCTAGAAGGCCCTGTTCTGACCCTAAGCATGGTGTAAACAGTACAGAGCAGACAGAGCAGCAGACAGAGCAACACTAACAATAACATTATGCCGTCCTTAGCATCAAAAGGAAAATCAATATTTTCAAAAACTGTTGTACCAGGTCTGAAGGGAAAGAAGGAGGTGAGAGGCTGGAAACCACCATTCCCCACTGTTCCCCCAAAGGGCTGGGTGCAATTTTTAATGAGGCCCCAGAGGTAGCAACCTAAACCAGGACAGGTAAACAGGACTGAATACACATTTACAATGAAACTCATTGCTTCTGAGGTTATGATGACATAAACATAGTATACTAGTAAAGCAATTTGGATCCCTCTCCCTGGTCTTAAAGAGAGCATTAAAATAGGCAAATAGTTCCCCATTTGTGGAAATATGAACATGCTCAGATAAAACACCCACGTGAATGCACCAAACAACATGTTGATCGGGGAGTTTCTGTATCCAAATACACAGATGCTTAAAATGAAATTGTGATCCTGACTTCTCTCTCTCTGCCCCAACGTTTGGGCACCAAAAATGTGCTGGTTTAAAAGTTAACCAGCAAGGCAAAATGAACTCAATTCA
>NW_020934083.1:0-663 GCF_003984885.1 Neopelma chrysocephalum
TGTGCTGGTTTAAAAGTTAACCAGCAAGGCAAAATGAACTCAATTCAAAAGAGAGATTTATAAGTCAGAATAACAATTTATTAAAATAATGCAATAAGTACAATTATACAGACAGACAATTGGTTTTAATCCACAAAACCCAAATGTACAAACCCAGCACCCTGGGGTATGAACAAAAGTGGTGTACCTTGGCCCACCCCCCGAGTCCAAAGCAAAGGGAGAGGGAATAAACCTGCTGGTGGGAGAGCTGCTGCAGTCTGGTCAGAAGTGGTGATTGCAGTCCAGTCGAGGGTGGTGGTCTCAGCCTGGTTGGGAGCAGCGGTGGTCTGCTGTCTTCCTCTGGGTCCCACGAGAGAGAGCCCCAAGGCTCTGAAACTCCCAGTTATATACTCTCCAGTTCAGGCGGGAGTGCTCAGTCCCTCCCTCAGAGTAGGGAATTCCATAAAAGGGCATGCGGATGCTCAGTCCCTCTTATCAGAGTGGGGAATTCCATATAAGGATATCAGAGCGGGGAATTCCATAAAAGGGTACAGGAACATCTTCCCACCTTGCAGGCTTCTACTGACAGCAGTTTTTGGGAAATGGCATGGAGGCTATAGATTACACAGTTTTGGGTTACACCCATCCAGGGATGAATTGGTCCCAGCCGTTCTAACCAGGACA
>NW_020934084.1:0-1278 GCF_003984885.1 Neopelma chrysocephalum
GGTCCAAAATCCAATTCTGATTCCTAGCCCCCCACCCACATCTCAACCCCATGTGAGATGGGTTTTCCAGACAAAAACACGAGACTCAATATGGGGGAAGGAATATATTACAAAGACTATACACATAAATAAATACTATAATACACTGCATACAATCTTAACTCTATATCTATCTCTACCATGACAGTAATATTTACAATGGGCCAAATCTCTTCTCCCTCCAAATAAAAGTCCAGGAGAGAAGAAGAAGAAAAGACCCCTTCCAGTCTGTCAGCAGCAGGCCTCTCTCTAGGCAGCAGGCTTTCTTCTTCTCTTTCACCAGAAACAGTTGCTGGCTCTCTGCCAGCACACACGAGGGAGGTTTCCAAGTCTCTCTCGGCCCCCGTCTCCAAACAAGGGGTCTTTCCATGGGCTGCGTAACCCCAGACACGGCCGCTACACCATGGTCATATCACGAAGCACCGGGGTCTCCGTGACGGTCTGGTATCCTCAGGGGAAATCAAGCCCCTGTGCAGAGCTCCCATGCTCTGCCTCAAAGATGGCTGCCAGCTTCTCTGAAGCTGGAGCAGGGGGGGCCAAGGTCACCCCCCACACACACACATTCCTTCGGCCGTCCTGGCTTATCTCTCAGGAGGCCATGAGCTTCCTAGCTCCTCTCAGCAGTGCATATTGCACTTTAGGACTCCTCTCAGTCCACCACCCCCTCCTCTTTCTCAGAGGGGTCTCTAGCGAGTTTGGGGGTTTTGGTTTGTCCAGTTCTTACCCTCCAAAACTCTGTTCCTGCTGCTGGCTCGGTTCTACTCCTGCTGCTGCTTCTTCCTTCTCTTCAGACATCTCTGTGTCTTCCATGCAGCATACCGGCTTCTGCTGCTCCTTTTGGTCCTTATCAGTTGGCTCTTTGCCACTGCTCTTCGGACGCTGCTGTGTCTACTGCTGCTCCGTCTGCTCCCAGCGTCTCCCAAGGCTGCCTACCGGGAGAAATTCTCCCAGCTCTTAGCCACAGGCACTCAGCCCAGTTCTGAGTCCCTGCAGCCCCCCAACCGGGGGCTGGGGGGGGGCAGAGGCCCCCAAGGGGCCAGAGCCCCTTCTCCTCGTGGCCTCTACAACATGGCCACCTCTTCTTCTCACAACAAGTACCACTGCTTCTTTTTCCGGTCTCCAGAGATATGTTTATACTTTGCAGGAGCACTGATTGGTCAAGCCCCAAGGGTCACCACCCCCTGGGGGTTACCACTTTCTTAGTTTCAGGGGGAAAACCTGGTTCAAACCACTACAACA
>NW_020934085.1:0-380 GCF_003984885.1 Neopelma chrysocephalum
CACTTTCTTAGTTTCAGGGGGAAAACCTGGTTCAAACCACTACAACACTCCACCCCCTGCTCCTGCAAAATCTAAACATATCACAACAATTCTAATACTCTGCAATCAACATATACTCTTCTATAAATCCAAATATAATCAAAATCTCTCCACTACACATTAGCACAATTCTACTATGAACTTAACTCTATATCAAGCACTTACATTACTATAGCCTTACTTTATCAACAATAGTACAGTCCGTGTTTTGTCTGGAAACTTTTCTGTTATCACAAACATCTCTTATCTGATCGAAACCATCCTCTGCTACCATTTTTGTCATGGTTTCAGCAGGGTCCAAAATCCAATTCTGATTCCTAGCCCCCCACCCACATCTCAAC
>NW_020934086.1:0-678 GCF_003984885.1 Neopelma chrysocephalum
GGTTTCCTGGAGATCCTGGGATCTGGGATGGGATCCCTGGCAGGAATTTGAGGGATCCAGGAGAATCTTTGGGATGGTTCCATCCTGGAGATCCTGGGATCTGGGATGAGATGTGGGATGGGATCCCTGGCAAGAATATCCGTTATCCAGGAGGATTTTTGGGATGGTTCCATCCTGGAGATCCTGGGATCTGGGATGGGATCCCTGGCAGGAATATCCGTGATCCAGGAGAATTTTTGGGATGGTTCCATCCTGGAGATCCTGGATGTGGGATGGGATCCCTGTCAGGAATATCCATGATCCAGGAGAATTTTTGGGATGGTTCCATCCTGGAGATTTGGGATCTTTGGGATTCCAACCCCCCTGGAGATGGTGGTTCCTCCGGGATGGGTCGTTCCCATCCAGGGAATCTCCTCGGGAATCCCAAGTTTTCCTTCTCCCAAGGGGGTTTCCTGGAGATCCTGGGATCTGGGATGGGATCCCTGGCAGGAATTTGAGGGATCCAGGAGAATTTTTGGGATGGTTCCATCCTGGAGATCCTGGGATCTGGGATGAGATGTGGGATGGGATCCCTGTCAGGAATATCCATGATCCAGGAGGATTTGTGGGATGGTTCCATCCTGGAGATCTTGGATCTGGGATGGGATCCCTGTCAGGAATATCCGTGATCCAGGAGAA
>NW_020934087.1:0-429 GCF_003984885.1 Neopelma chrysocephalum
CGTGATCCAGGATGATTTTTGGGATGGTTCCATCCTGGAGATCCTGGATGTGGGATGGGATCCCTGGCAGGAATATCCGTGATCCAGGAGAATTTTTGGGATGGTTCCATCCTGGAGATCCCATGGAGCAGGATTGGGATGGGATCCCTGTCAGGAATATCCATGATCCAGGAGAATTTTTGGGATGGCTCCATCCTGGAGATTTGGGATCTTTGGGATTCCAACCCCCCTGGAGATGGTGGTTCCTCCGGGATGGGTCGTTCCCATCCAGGGAATCTCCTCGGGAATCCCAAGTTTTCCTTCTCCCAAGGGGGTTTCCTGGAGATCCTGGGATCTGGGATGGGATCCCTGGCAGGAATTTGAGGGATCCAGGAGAATTTTTGGATGGTTCCATCCTGGAGATCCTGGGATCTGGGATGAGATGTGGGA
>NW_020934088.1:0-1079 GCF_003984885.1 Neopelma chrysocephalum
TCCCCAAAATGGGGGGGAACATCCCCAAAATGGGGCTAGGACCCCTAAAATGGGGCTGGGGACCCCCAAAATGGGGTTTGGGACCCCCAAGATGGGGGGGAACATCCACAAAATGGGGCTGGGGACCCTCAAAATGGGGGGGAACATCTCCAAAATGGGGGGGAACATCCCCAAAATGGGGTTTGGGACCCCCAGAATGGGGGGGAACATCCCCAAAATGGGGCTGGGACCCCCAAAATGGGGGGGGACATCCTCAAAATGGGGCTGAGACCCCCAAAATGGGGCTGGGACCCTCAAAATGAGGTTGGGGATCCCCAGAATGGGGCTGGGGACCCCCAAAATGGGGTTTGGGACCCCCAAAATAGGGGGGAACGTCCCCAAAATGGGGCTGGGACCCCTAAAATGGGGCTGGGAACCCCCAGAATGGGGCTTTGGGACCCTCAAAATGGGGCTTGTGGAGGCTTGGGGGTCTTCACCCCCCCTGGGGACCCCCAAAATGGGGTTTGGGACCCCCAAAATAGGAGGGAACGTCCCCAAAATGGGGCTGGGACCCCTAAAATGGGGCTGGGGACCCCCAAAATGGGGTTTGGGACCCCCAAAATGGGGGGGAACATCCACAAAATGGGGCTGGGGACCCTCAAAATGGGGGGGAACATCTCCAAAATGGGGGGGAACATCCCCAAAATGGGGTTTGGGACCCCCAGAATGGGGCTGGGGACCCCCAAAATGGGGCTGGGGATCCCCAAAATGGGGTTTGGGACCCCCAAAATAGGGGGGAATGTCCCCAAAATGGGGCTGGGACCCCTAAAGTGGGGCTGGGGACCCCTAAAATGGGGCTGGGAACCCCCAGAATGGGGCTTTGGGACCCCCAAAATGGGGCTGGGACCCTCAAAATGGGGTTTGGGACCACAAAAATGGGGCTGGGGACCCCTAAAACGGGGTTTGGGACCCCCAAAATGGGGGGGAACATCCCCAAAATGGGGCTGGGGACCCCCAAAATGGGGGGGAACATCCCCAAAATGGGGCTGGGGATCCCCAAAATGGGGGGGAACATCCCCAAAATGGGGCTAGGACCCCTA
>NW_020934089.1:0-1079 GCF_003984885.1 Neopelma chrysocephalum
TCCCCAAAATGGGGGGGAACATCCCCAAAATGGGGCTAGGACCCCTAAAATGGGGCTGGGGACCCCCAAAATGGGGTTTGGGACCCCCAAGATGGGGGGGAACATCCACAAAATGGGGCTGGGGACCCTCAAAATGGGGGGGAACATCTCCAAAATGGGGGGGAACATCCCCAAAATGGGGTTTGGGACCCCCAGAATGGGGGGGAACATCCCCAAAATGGGGCTGGGACCCCCAAAATGGGGGGGGACATCCTCAAAATGGGGCTGAGACCCCCAAAATGGGGCTGGGACCCTCAAAATGAGGTTGGGGATCCCCAGAATGGGGCTGGGGACCCCCAAAATGGGGTTTGGGACCCCCAAAATAGGGGGGAACGTCCCCAAAATGGGGCTGGGACCCCTAAAATGGGGCTGGGAACCCCCAGAATGGGGCTTTGGGACCCTCAAAATGGGGCTTGTGGAGGCTTGGGGGTCTTCACCCCCCCTGGGGACCCCCAAAATGGGGTTTGGGACCCCCAAAATAGGAGGGAACGTCCCCAAAATGGGGCTGGGACCCCTAAAATGGGGCTGGGGACCCCCAAAATGGGGTTTGGGACCCCCAAAATGGGGGGGAACATCCACAAAATGGGGCTGGGGACCCTCAAAATGGGGGGGAACATCTCCAAAATGGGGGGGAACATCCCCAAAATGGGGTTTGGGACCCCCAGAATGGGGCTGGGGACCCCCAAAATGGGGCTGGGGATCCCCAAAATGGGGTTTGGGACCCCCAAAATAGGGGGGAATGTCCCCAAAATGGGGCTGGGACCCCTAAAGTGGGGCTGGGGACCCCTAAAATGGGGCTGGGAACCCCCAGAATGGGGCTTTGGGACCCCCAAAATGGGGCTGGGACCCTCAAAATGGGGTTTGGGACCACAAAAATGGGGCTGGGGACCCCTAAAACGGGGTTTGGGACCCCCAAAATGGGGGGGAACATCCCCAAAATGGGGCTGGGGACCCCCAAAATGGGGGGGAACATCCCCAAAATGGGGCTGGGGATCCCCAAAATGGGGGGGAACATCCCCAAAATGGGGCTAGGACCCCTA
>NW_020934090.1:0-1118 GCF_003984885.1 Neopelma chrysocephalum
TCCCCAAAATGGGGGGGAACATCCCCAAAATGGGGCTAGGACCCCTAAAATGGGGCTGGGGACCCCCAAAATGGGGTTTGGGACCCCCAAGATGGGGGGGAACATCCACAAAATGGGGCTGGGGACCCTCAAAATGGGGGGGAACATCTCCAAAATGGGGGGGAACATCCCCAAAATGGGGTTTGGGACCCCCAGAATGGGGGGGAACATCCCCAAAATGGGGCTGGGACCCCCAAAATGGGGGGGGACATCCTCAAAATGGGGCTGAGACCCCCAAAATGGGGCTGGGACCCTCAAAATGAGGTTGGGGATCCCCAGAATGGGGCTGGGGACCCCCAAAATGGGGCTGGGATCCCCAAAATGGGGGGGAACATCCCCAAAATGGGGTTTGGGACCCCCAAAATGGGGCTGGGGACCCCCCAAATCCCCCAATGGCCCCACACTGGGGTTTTCCTTGTCCTTGGGACCCCCGGATGGTCCCCGAGGGAACAGGGATGGGTTTGGGGGTGCCCCAGTCCTGGAGGTGACAGGGATGGGACAGGGGTCTTCACTCCCCCCCAGGGACCCCTAAACCCCCCTGGGGACCCCCAAATCCCCCTGATGGCCCCACACTGGGGTTTGCCTTGTCCTTGGGACCCCCTGGATGGGCTCTGAGGGAACAGGGATGGGACAGGGGGTCCAGGGGGGTCCCAGGGGGTGACAGTGTCTCTGTGTCCCCCCCCAGAGATCGTGGAGATGCTGCTGGATTCGGGGGCGGCCCTGGACGACCCTGGGGGACAGGGAGGGGTCCAGGGGTCTTCACTCCCCCCCCAGGGACCCCTAAAACCCCCTGGAGACCCCCAAACCCCCCTGGAGACCCCCCAAATCCCCCTGATGGCCCCACACCGGGGTTTTCCTTGGCTTTGGGACCCCTGGGATGGTCCCTGAGGGAACAGGGAGGGGATAAGGAGGTGACAAGGATGTCCCCAAGGATGAGGGTCCCTGAGGTGGCAGGGAGGGATCAGGGACCCCCTGGGGATCCCCCAAATCCCCCAATGGTCCCACACTGGGTTTTTCCTTGGCTTTGGGACGCCCAGGATGGTCCCTGAGGGAACAGGGATGGGATAAGGAGGTGACAG
>NW_020934091.1:0-1117 GCF_003984885.1 Neopelma chrysocephalum
TCCCCAAAATGGGGGGGAACATCCCCAAAATGGGGCTAGGACCCCTAAAATGGGGCTGGGGACCCCCAAAATGGGGTTTGGGACCCCCAAGATGGGGGGGAACATCCACAAAATGGGGCTGGGGACCCTCAAAATGGGGGGGAACATCTCCAAAATGGGGGGGAACATCCCCAAAATGGGGTTTGGGACCCCCAGAATGGGGGGGAACATCCCCAAAATGGGGCTGGGACCCCCAAAATGGGGGGGGACATCCTCAAAATGGGGCTGAGACCCCCAAAATGGGGCTGGGACCCTCAAAATGAGGTTGGGGATCCCCAGAATGGGGCTGGGGACCCCCAAAATGGGGCTGGGATCCCCAAAATGGGGGGGAACATCCCCAAAATGGGGTTTGGGCCCCCCAGAATGGGGCTGGGGACCCCCCAAATCCCCCAATGGCCCCACACTGGGGTTTTCCTTGTCCTTGGGACCCCCGGATGGTCCCTGAGGGAACAGGGGTGGGTTTGGGGGTGCCCCAGTCCTGGAGGTGACACGGATGGGACAGGGGTCTTCACTCCCCCCCAGGGACCCCTAAACCCCCCTGGGGACCCCCAAATCCCCCTGATGGCCCCACACTGGGGTTTTCCTTGTCCTTGGGACCCCCTGGATGGGCTCTGAGGGAACAGGGATGGGACAGGGGGTCCAGGGGGGTCCCAGGGGGTGACAGTGTCTCTGTGTCCCCCCCCAGAGATCGTGGAGATGCTGCTGAATTCGGGGGCGGCCCTGGACGACCCTGGGGGACAGGGAGGGGTCCAGGGGTCTTCACTCCCCCCCAGGGACCCCTAAAACCCCCTGGAGACCCCCAAACCCCCCTGGAGACCCCCCAAATCCCCCTGATGGCCCCACACCGGGGTTTTCCTTGGCTTTGGGACCCCTGGGATGGTCCCTGAGGGAACAGGGAGGGGATAAGGAGGTGACAAGGATGTCCCCAAGGATGAGGGTCCCTGAGGTGGCAGGGAGGGATCAGGGACCCCCTGGGGATCCCCCAAATCCCCCAATGGTCCCACACTGGGTTTTTCCTTGGCTTTGGGACCCCCAGGATGGTCCCTGAGGGAACAGGGATGGGATAAGGAGGTGACAG
>NW_020934092.1:0-692 GCF_003984885.1 Neopelma chrysocephalum
CCCCTGCACCGCGCCTGCATCGAGGGGCAACACAACAGGGTCAGGCTGCTCCTGCACCAGGTGGGCACCCCAAAAACACCCCTGAACCCCAAAACACCCCCTGGGGCACCCCAAAAACACCCCTGAGCCACTGGGACACCCCCTGAACCGGGGGGACCCCAAAAACATCCCTGAACCCCAAAAACCCCCCTGCACTGCACCTGCATCGAGGGGCAACACAACAGGGTCAGGCTGCTCCTGCAGCAGGTGGGCACCCCAAAAACACCCCTGAACCCCAAAACACTCCCCTGAACCCCTGGGACACCCCCTGAATGGGGGGACCCCAAAAACTCCCCCTGAACCCCAATAACCCCCCTGCACCGCGCCTGCATCGAGGGGCACCCAAACAGGGTCAGGCTGCTCCTGCAGCAGGTGGGCACCCCAAAAACACCCCTGAACCCCCCATGAACCCCCCGAACTCCTGGGACACCCCCTGAACTGGGGGGACCCCAAAAACTCCCCCTGAACCCCAAAAATCCCCCTGCACCGCACCTGCATCGAGGGGCACCCAAACAGGGTCAGGCTACTCCTGCAGCAGGTGGGCACCCCAAAAACACCTCTGAACCCTAAAAACACCCCTGGGGCACCCCAAAAACACCCCTAAACCCCAAAACACCCTCTGGGGCACCCCAACCCCCCCCCCCCCCCCCCCC
>NW_020934092.1:792-2067 GCF_003984885.1 Neopelma chrysocephalum
CCTGAAACCAGGGACACCCCAAAACCCCCCCCAAACCCAGGGGAGACCCCCCTGCACCGCACCTGCATCGAGGGACACCCCAAAAACACCCCCTGAACCCCAAAACCCCTATGAACCCGGGGGGACCCCAAAAACCCCCTGAGCCCAGAGGAGACCCCAAAACACCCCCTAAACCCTGGTGGCACCGCAAAAACCCCCCTGAATCCAGGGGACACCCCAAAACACCCCCTGAAACCAGGGACACCCCAAAAACCCCCCTGAGACTGGGGGGACCCCAAAAGACCCCCTAAAACCCAGGGGCACCCCAAAAACCCCCTGAACCCAGGGGGGACCCCAATACACCCCCTGAACCCCTGGGGACACCCCAAAAACACCCCTGAACACAGGGGACACCCCCTGAATCCAGGGGAGATCCCAAAACACCCCTGAAACCAGGGACACCCCAAAAACACCCCTGAACCCCTGGGGCACCCCAAAACCACCCCTGACACCCCCAAAAAAACTGAGTTGGGGTCCCCCTGCCAGCCCGGAAATGGGTCTGGGGTCTCTCCTGGCCCCCCTAAAATGGGTCTGGGGTCTCCCCCTGTGCCCTGGCCCCCCTAAATGTGTTTGGGGTCCCCCCTTTTTTGCAGGGTCACCCCGTGAACCCCCGGGATTACTGCGGATGGACCCCCCTGCACGAGGCCTGCAACCATGGACACCTCGGTGAGGGGGGCTGCGACCCCCAAAATGGGGTTTGGGACCCCCAAAATAGGGGGAGACATCCACAAAATGGGGCTGGGACCCCCAGAATGGGGCTGGGGACCCCCAAAATGGGGCTGGGGGTGGGCTTGGGGGTCTTCACCCCCCTGTAACCACGGACACCTCGGTGAGGGGGGCTGGGACCCCCAAAATGGGGTTTGGGACCCCCAAAATGGGAGGGGACATCCACAAAATGGGGCTGGGATCCCCAAAATGGGGGGAACATCCCCAAAATGGGGCTGGGACCCCCAAAATGGGGCTGGGGGGGGCTTGGGGGTCTTCATCCCCCCTGTAACCACGGACACCTCAGTGAGGGGGGCCTGGGACCCCCAAAATGGGGTTTGGGACCCCCAAAATGGGAGGGGACATCCACAAAAGGGGGCTGGGACCACCAAAATGGGGCTGGGGATCCTCAAAATGGGGCTGGGACCCCCAAAATGGGGCTGGGACCCCCAAAATGGGGGGGAACATCCCCAAAATGGGGCTGGGGATCCCCAAAATGGGGGGGGAACATCCCCAAAATGGGGCTGGGGA
>NW_020934093.1:0-692 GCF_003984885.1 Neopelma chrysocephalum
CCCCTGCACCGCGCCTGCATCGAGGGGCAACACAACAGGGTCAGGCTCCTCCTGCAGCAGGTGGGCACCCCAAAAACACCCCTGAACCCCAAAACACCCCCTGGGGCACCCCAAAAACACCCCTGAGCCACTGGGACACCCCCTGAACCGGGGGGACCCCAAAAACATCCCTGAACCCCAAAAACCCCCCTGCACTGCGCCTGCATCGAGGGGCAACACAACAGGGTCAGGCTGCTCCTGTAGCAGGTGGGCACCCCAAAAACACCCCTGAACCCCAAAACACTCCCCTGAAACCCTGGGACACCCCCTGAATGGGGGGACCCCAAAAACTCCCCCTGAACCCCAATAACCCCCCTGCACCGCGCCTGCATCGAGGGGCACCCAAACAGGGTCAGGCTGCTCCTGCAGCAGGTGGGCACCCCAAAAACACCCCTGAACCCCCCATGAACCCCCCGAACTCCTGGGACACCCCCTGAACTGGGGGGACCCCAAAAACTCCCCCTGAACCCCAAAAATCCCCCTGCACCGCACCTGCATCGAGGGGCACCCAAACAGGGTCAGGCTACTCCTGCAGCAGGTGGGCACCCCAAAAACACCTCTGAACCCTAAAAACACCCCTGGGGCACCCCAAAAACACCCCTAAACCCCAAAACACCCTCTGGGGCACCCCAACCCCCCCCCCCCCCCCCCCC
>NW_020934093.1:792-2163 GCF_003984885.1 Neopelma chrysocephalum
CCTGAAACCAGGGACACCCCAAAACCCCCCCCAAACCCAGGGGAGACCCCCCTGCACCGCACCTGCATCGAGGGACACCCCAAAAACACCCCCTGAACCCCAAAACCCCTATGAACCCGGGGGGACCCCAAAAACCCCCTGAGCCCAGAGGAGACCCCAAAACACCCCCTAAACCCTGGGGGCACCGCAAAAACCCCCCTGAATCCAGGGGACACCCCAAAACACCCCCTGAAACCAGGGACACCCCAAAAACCCCCCTGAGACTGGGGGGACCCCAAAAGACCCCCTAAAACCCAGGGGCACCCCAAAAACCCCCTGAACCCAGGGGGGACCCCAATACACCCCCTGAACCCCTGGGGACACCCCAAAAACACCCCTGAACACAGGGGACACCCCCTGAATCCAGGGGAGATCCCAAAACACCCCTGAAACCAGGGACACCCCAAAAACACCCCTGAACCCCTGGGGCACCCCAAAACCACCCCTGACACCCCCAAAAAAACTGAGTTGGGGTCCCCCTGCCAGCCCGGAAATGGGTCTGGGGTCTCTCCTGGCCCCCCTAAAATGGGTCTGGGGTCTCCCCCTGTGCCCTGGTCCCCCCTAAATGGGTTTGGGGTCCCCCCTTTTTTGCAGGGTCACCCCGTGAACCCCCGGGATTACTGCGGATGGACCCCCCTGCACGAGGCCTGTAACCACGGACACCTCGGTGAGGGGGGCTGGGGACCCCCAAAATGGGGTTTGGGACCCCCAAAATAGGGGGAGACATCCACAAAATGGGGCTGGGACCCCCAGAATGGGGCTGGGGACCCCCAAAATGGGGCTGGGGGTGGGCTTGGGGGTCTTCACCCCCCTGTAACCACGGACACCTCGGTGAGGGGGGCTGGGACCCCCAAAATGGGGTTTGGGACCCCCAAAATGGGAGGGGACATCCACAAAATGGGGCTGGGATCCCCAAAATGGGGGGAACATCCCCAAAATGGGGCTGGGACCCCCAAAATGGGGCTGGGGGAGGCTTGGGGGTCTTCACCCCCCCGGGGACCCCTAAAATGGGGCTGGGGACCCCCAAAATGGGGGAGAACATCCCCAAAATGGGGCTTTGGGGACCCCAAAATGGGGCTGGGGGGGGCTTGGGGGTCTTCATCCCCCCTGTAACCACGGACACCTCAGTGAGGGGGGCCTGGGACCCCCAAAATGGGGTTTGGGACCCCCAAAATGGGAGGGGACATCCACAAAAGGGGGCTGGGACCACCAAAATGGGGCTGGGGATCCTCAAAATGGGGCTGGGACCCCCAAAATGGGGGGGAACATCCCCAAAATGGGGCTGGGGATCCCCAAAATGGGGGGGGAACATCCCCAAAATGGGGCTGGGGA
>NW_020934094.1:0-313 GCF_003984885.1 Neopelma chrysocephalum
GGGATCCCCAAAATGGGGGGGGAACATCCCCAAAATGGGGCTGGGGACCCCCAAAATGGGGGAGAACATCCCCAATATGGGGCTGGGATCCCCAAAATGGGACTGGGGACCCCCAAAATGGGGTTTGGGACTCCCAAAATGGGGATGGGGACCCACAAAATGGGGCTGGGGATCCCCAGAATGGGGCTTTGGGACCCTCAAAATGGGGCTTGTGGAGGCTTGGGGGTCTTCACCCCCCCTGGGGACCCCCAAAATGGGGCTGGGGGTCCCCAAAATGGGGGGGAACATCCCCAAAATGGGGCTAGGACCCCTA
>NW_020934095.1:0-313 GCF_003984885.1 Neopelma chrysocephalum
GGGATCCCCAAAATGGGGGGGGAACATCCCCAAAATGGGGCTGGGGACCCCCAAAATGGGGGAGAACATCCCCAATATGGGGCTGGGATCCCCAAAATGGGACTGGGGACCCCCAAAATGGGGTTTGGGACTCCCAAAATGGGGATGGGGACCCACAAAATGGGGCTGGGGATCCCCAGAATGGGGCTTTGGGACCCTCAAAATGGGGCTTGTGGAGGCTTGGGGGTCTTCACCCCCCCTGGGGACCCCCAAAATGGGGCTGGGGGTCCCCAAAATGGGGGGGAACATCCCCAAAATGGGGCTAGGACCCCTA
>NW_020934096.1:0-484 GCF_003984885.1 Neopelma chrysocephalum
CCCCGGCCGGGTGGCACCTGTGCCCAGCTGTCCCCAACTGTCCCCCCCGTGTCCCCAGGGCCAGGTGACGCGGGCGCAGGAGGCCGAGGAGAATTACATCATCAAACGGGAGCTGGCCGTGGTGAGGCAGCGCTGCAGCTCTGCCACAGAGAACCTGCAGCGGGCTCAGAGCACCATCAGGGAGCTGCAGGTGGGTCACAGGGTCCCCAAACTGTCACCAAACTGTCACCAGGGTCCCCAGTGTGTCACCAATATCCCCAAAGTGTCCCCAGTGTCCCCAGTGTCCCCTGCAGCTCCGCCACAGAGAACCTGCAGCGGGCCCAGAGCACCATCAGGGAGCTGCAGGTGTGTCACCAGAGTGTCACCAATGTGTCACCAATGTCCCCAATGTCCCCAAAGTGTCCCCAAAGTGTCCCCAGTGTCCCCTGCAGCTCCGGCACAGAGAACCTGCAGAGGGCTCAGAGCACCATCAGGGAGCTGCAGG
>NW_020934097.1:0-542 GCF_003984885.1 Neopelma chrysocephalum
CTTGTCCCCAGCAGTGCCACCAACCCCCTCCCAGTGTCACCCTGAGCTGGGCTGGCACCAAACCAGTGACCCCAGGGCCGGGTGGTGACATGTCCCCAGTGTCACCCCCTTGTCCCCAGTGTCACCCTCTTGTCCCCAACTTCATTCTCTGTGGGTTTGGTGTCACCCCTTTGTCCCTGGTGTCACTCCCTTGTCCCCAGCAGTGCCACCAACCCCTCCCAGTGTCACCCCGAGCCGGGCTGGCACCAAACCAGTGACCCCCTGGCCGGATGGTGACAGTCCCCAGTGTCCCCAGTGTCACCCCTTGTCCCCGGTGTCACCCCCTTGTCCCCACCAGTGCCACCAACCCCTCCCAGTGTCACCCTGAGCTGGGATGGCACCGAACCAGTGACCCCGTGGCAGGTGGTGACACATCCCAGTTGTCCCCAGTGTCACCTCCTTGTCCCCGGTGTCATCCCTTGTCCCCAGTGTCACTCCCTTGTCCCCAGTGTCACTCCCTTGTCCCCAGCAGTGCCACCAACCCCCTCCCAGTGTCACCCTGA
>NW_020934098.1:0-483 GCF_003984885.1 Neopelma chrysocephalum
CCCCGGCCGGGTGGCACCTGTGCCCAGCTGTCCCCAACTGTCCCCCCGTGTCCCCAGGGCCAGGTGACGCGGGCGCAGGAGGCCGAGGAGAATTACATCATCAAACGGGAGCTGGCCGTGGTGAGGCAGCGCTGCAGCTCTGCCACTGAGAACCTGCAGCGGGCTCAGAGCACCATCAGGGAGCTGCAGGTGGGTCACAGGGTCCCCAAACTGTCACCAAACTGTCACCAGGGTCCCCAGTGTGTCACCAATATCCCCAAAGTGTCCCCAGTGTCCTCAGTGTCCCCTGCAGCTCCGCCACAGAGAACCTGCAGCGGGCCCAGAGCACCATCAGGGAGCTGCAGGTGTGTCACCAGAGTGTCACCAATGTGTCACCAATGTCCCCAATGTCCCCAAAGTGTCCCCAAAGTGTCCCCAGTGTCCCCTGCAGCTCCGCCACAGAGAACCTGCAGAGGGCTCAGAGCACCATCAGGGAGCTGCAGG
>NW_020934099.1:0-542 GCF_003984885.1 Neopelma chrysocephalum
CTTGTCCCCAGCAGTGCCACCAACCCCCTCCCAGTGTCACCCTGAGCTGGGCTGGCACCAAACCAGTGACCCCAGGGCCGGGTGGTGACATGTCCCCAGTGTCACCCCCTTGTCCCCAGTGTCACCCTCTTGTCCCCAACTTCATTCTCTGTGGGTTTGGTGTCACCCCTTTGTCCCTGGTGTCACTCCCTTGTCCCCAGCAGTGCCACCAACCCCTCCCAGTGTCACCCCGAGCCGGGCTGGCACCAAACCAGTGACCCCCTGGCCGGATGGTGACAGTCCCCAGTGTCCCCAGTGTCACCCCTTGTCCCCGGTGTCACCCCCTTGTCCCCACCAGTGCCACCAACCCCTCCCAGTGTCACCCTGAGCTGGGATGGCACCGAACCAGTGACCCCGTGGCAGGTGGTGACACATCCCAGTTGTCCCCAGTGTCACCTCCTTGTCCCCGGTGTCATCCCTTGTCCCCAGTGTCACTCCCTTGTCCCCAGTGTCACTCCCTTGTCCCCAGCAGTGCCACCAACCCCCTCCCAGTGTCACCCTGA
>NW_020934100.1:0-419 GCF_003984885.1 Neopelma chrysocephalum
TGAGACTCCCAAATCCAGGGATTCTGACCCCCCAAACTCAGGGATTCTATCCTCTAAATCCAGGGCTTCAGGCCCCCCAAATCCAGGGATTGAGGCTCCCCAAGATGCAGGGATTCTGACCCCCCAAATCCAGGGGTTCAGACCCCCAAATCCAAGGATTCTGGGCCCCCCAAATCCCACCTCTCCTCCGTTGGCGTATTCCATGACGAAGCAGAGCCGGTCGTGGGTCTGGAAGGCGTATTTTAGGGCCTGTTGGGATGGGAAAAACGGGGGAATTTTGGGAAGGGAATTCCAATGGAGGCACTCGGGGGGGGGCTGATGATTCCCAGGAATTCCCAGAATTCCCAGATTTCCCCCCCCCAGGGACGTACAGTGAGGAAGGGATGTCGCGAGTTCTGCAGGACGCGGCTCTCGGTCAC
>NW_020934101.1:0-419 GCF_003984885.1 Neopelma chrysocephalum
TGAGACTCCCAAATCCAGGGATTCTGACCCCCCAAACTCAGGGATTCTATCCTCTAAATCCAGGGCTTCAGGCCCCCCAAATCCAGGGATTGAGGCTCCCCAAGATGCAGGGATTCTGACCCCCCAAATCCAGGGGTTCAGACCCCCAAATCCAAGGATTCTGGGCCCCCCAAATCCCACCTCTCCTCCGTTGGCGTATTCCATGACGAAGCAGAGCCGGTCGTGGGTCTGGAAGGCGTATTTTAGGGCCTGTTGGGATGGGAAAAACGGGGGAATTTTGGGAAGGGAATTCCAATGGAGGCACTCGGGGGGGGGCTGATGATTCCCAGGAATTCCCAGAATTCCCAGATTTCCCCCCCCCAGGGACGTACAGTGAGGAAGGGATGTCGCGAGTTCTGCAGGACGCGGCTCTCGGTCAC
>NW_020934102.1:0-369 GCF_003984885.1 Neopelma chrysocephalum
TCCCAAATCCAGGGATTCTGACCCCCCAAACTCAGGGATTCAGACCCCCAAATCCAAGGATTCAGGCCCTCCAAATCCAGGGGTTCAGACCCCCAAATCCAAGGATTCTGGACCCCCATTCCCACCTCTCCTCCGTTGGCGTATTCCATGACGAAGCAGAGCCGGTCGTGGGTCTGGAAGGCGTATTTTAGGGCCTGTTGGGATGGGAAAAACGGGGAATTTTGGGAAGGGAGGGACTCGGGGGGGCCCCCCAGGGCCGGGGATCCCCGAGGATTCCCGGGAATTCCCAGAATTCCCAGATTTCCCCCCCCAGGGACGTACGGTGAGGAAGGGATGTCGCGAGTTCTGCAGGACGCGGCTCTCGGTCAC
>NW_020934103.1:0-369 GCF_003984885.1 Neopelma chrysocephalum
TCCCAAATCCAGGGATTCTGACCCCCCAAACTCAGGGATTCAGACCCCCAAATCCAAGGATTCAGGCCCTCCAAATCCAGGGGTTCAGACCCCCAAATCCAAGGATTCTGGACCCCCATTCCCACCTCTCCTCCGTTGGCGTATTCCATGACGAAGCAGAGCCGGTCGTGGGTCTGGAAGGCGTATTTTAGGGCCTGTTGGGATGGGAAAAACGGGGAATTTTGGGAAGGGAGGGACTCGGGGGGGCCCCCCAGGGCCGGGGATCCCCGAGGATTCCCGGGAATTCCCAGAATTCCCAGATTTCCCCCCCCAGGGACGTACGGTGAGGAAGGGATGTCGCGAGTTCTGCAGGACGCGGCTCTCGGTCAC
>NW_020934104.1:0-403 GCF_003984885.1 Neopelma chrysocephalum
GTGAGGAAGGGATGTCGCGAGTTCTGCAGGACGCGGCTCTCGGTCACCGTGTGGGCCACCTCATCCTAAAGATAGGAATGGGATTATCCCGGAATTCCGGGCTGGGAAAGCCCCTTTCCCACACCCCAACGGCCCCAAATCAGAGCCCAGAGCTCCCCAAATCCCAAATCCTGCCCCCCTCATTCCCACCTTGGCGATGACGACGTCCTTCCGTAGGATTTTCATGGCGTAGTAACGGCCCGAGGCCTTTTCCCGGACCAGGATCACCTTCCCAAAGGTGCCTTTTCCAAGGAGTTTCAGGTAATCGAAGTCGTTCATGGTCTTTTTTTTGGGAAAAAAGGCCATTTTGGGGGCAGGAAGAGCCGGGAAAAGCTCAGGGGATTCTATCCTCCAAATCCAGGGA
>NW_020934105.1:0-1349 GCF_003984885.1 Neopelma chrysocephalum
TGGAACACCCGGAAGCTCCGGGATTTTCTGGGAATGTTGGGAATGGTCGGAATTCCGGGATTTCCCGCCGTACCTCCGGCGCCAGGTACTCGGGGGTCCCGCAGAAGGTTCTCATGGTGGCCCCGTCCGTCACCCCCTCCTTGCACAGCCCAAAATCCGTGATCTTGATGTGCCCGTCCTTGTCCAGCAGCAGGTTCTCCAGCTGGGAACGAGCCCCCAAATCCAGGGAATGACCCCCAAAATCCAGGGAATGACACCCAAAATCCAGGGAATGAGCCCCCGAAATCCAGGGAATAAATCAAGGGAATGAGCCCCAAAATCAAGGGAACAATCCCCAAAATCGAGGGAATAAACACCAAAATCAAGGGGTAAATCAAGGGAATGAGCCCCAAAATCAAGGAGTAAATCAAGGGAATGAGCCCCAAAATCCAGGGAATAAATCAAGGGAATGATCCCCCAAATCAAGGGAATGATCCCCCAAATCCAGGGAATAAATCAAGGGAATGAACCCCAAAATCAAGGGAATAAATCAAGGGAATGAACCCCAAAATCGAGGGAATAAATCAAGGGAATGAGCCCCAAAATCAAGGGAATAAATGAAGGGAATGATCCCCAAAATCCAAGGAATAAATCAAGGGAATGACCCCCAAAATCAAGGGACAAAATCCAGGCAAGGATCCCCAAAATCGAGGGAATAAATCAAGGGAATGAGCCCCAAAATCCAGGAAATAAATCAAGGGAATGAGCCCCAAAATCAAGGGAAAAACCCCCAAAATCAAGGGAACAACCCCCAAATTCGAGGGAACGACCCCCAAAATCAAGGGAAAAACCCCCAAAATCCAGGGAATGACCCCCAAAATCCCGGGAAGGGGGTGAGAAGTCACCTTGATGTCCCGGTAAACGACGTCCCGGGAATGCAAATATTCCAGGGCCGACACGATCTCGGCGCCGTAGAAACGGGCGCGATCCTCGGAAAACACCCGCTCCCGGGACAGGTGGAAAAACAGCTGGAAAACGGGGGAAATCCAGGGAAAAATCAGGGAAAAATTAGGAAAAAGTCATTGGAACTCACAGGAATGGGAGGGGGTGAGGAATCCAGGGAAAATCAGAGGTTTGGGGGATGAAACTCCCCCGGATCCAGGGAAAACTCAAGTTTGGGGGGACAAAATTCCTGCTAAGGAGGCGAATCCAGGGATTCAGGCCCCCCAAATCCAGGGATTGAGGCCCCCAAATCCAGGGATTCTGACCCCCCAAATCCAGGGATTCAGGCCCCCCAAATTCAGGATTCAGGCCCTCCAAATCCAGGGATTCAGACCCACCAAATCCAAGGATTCAGGTCCCCAAATCCA
>NW_020934106.1:0-403 GCF_003984885.1 Neopelma chrysocephalum
GTGAGGAAGGGATGTCGCGAGTTCTGCAGGACGCGGCTCTCGGTCACCGTGTGGGCCACCTCATCCTAAAGATAGGAATGGGATTATCCCGGAATTCCGGGCTGGGAAAGCCCCTTTCCCACACCCCAACGGCCCCAAATCAGAGCCCAGAGCTCCCCAAATCCCAAATCCTGCCCCCCTCATTCCCACCTTGGCGATGACGACGTCCTTCCGTAGGATTTTCATGGCGTAGTAACGGCCCGAGGCCTTTTCCCGGACCAGGATCACCTTCCCAAAGGTGCCTTTTCCAAGGAGTTTCAGGTAATCGAAGTCATTCATGGTCTTTTTTTTGGGAAAAAAGGCCATTTTGGGGGCACGAAGAGCCGGGAAAAGCTCAGGGGATTCTATCCTCCAAATCCAGGGA
>NW_020934107.1:0-1387 GCF_003984885.1 Neopelma chrysocephalum
TGGAACACCCGGAAGCTCCGGGATTTTCTGGGAATGTTGGGAATGGTTGGAATTCCGGGATTCCCCGCCGTACCTCCGGCGCCAGGTACTCGGGGGTCCCGCAGAAGGTTCTCATGGTGGCCCCGTCCGTCACCCCCTCCTTGCACAGCCCAAAATCCGTGATCTTGATGTGCCCGTCCTTGTCCAGCAGCAGGTTCTCCAGCTGGGAATGACCCCCAAAATCCAGGGAATGACACCCAAAATCCAGGGAATGAGCCCCGAAATCCAGGGAATAAATCAAGGGAATGAGCCCCAAAATCCAGGGAACAATCCCCAAAATCAAGGGAATAAACACCAAAATCAAGGGGTAAATCAAGGGAATGAGCCCCAAAATCAAGGAGTAAATCAAGGGAATGAGCCCCAAAATCCAGGGAATAAATCAAGGGAATGATCCCCCAAATCAAGGGAATGATCCCCCAAATCCAGGGAATAAATCAAGGGAATGAACCCCAAAATCGAGGGAATAAATCAAGGGAATGAGCCCCAAAATCAAGGGAATAAATGAAGGGAATGATCCCCAAAATCCAAGGAATAAATCAAGGGAATGACCCCCAAAATCAAGGGACAAAATCCAGGCAAGGATCCCCAAAATCGAGGGAATAAATCAAGGGAATGAGCCCCAAAATCCAGGAAATAAATCAAGGGAATGAGCCCCAAAATCAAGGGAAAAACCCCCAAAATCAAGGGAACAACCCCCAAATTCGAGGGAACGACCCCCAAAATCAAGGGAAAAACCCCCAAAATCCAGGGAATGACCCCCAAAATCCCGGGAAGGGGGTGAGAAGTCACCTTGATGTCCCGGTAAACGACATCCCGGGAATGCAAATATTCCAGGGCCGACACGATCTCGGCGCCGTAGAAACGGGCGCGATCCTCGGAAAACACCCGCTCCCGGGACAGGTGGAAAAACAGCTGGGAAACGGGGGGAAATCCAGGGAAAAATCAGGGAAAAATTAGGAAAAAGTCATTGGAACTCACAGGAATGGGAGGGGATGGGGAATCCAGGGAAAATCAGAGGTTTGGGGGATGAAACTCCCCCAGATCCAGGGAAAACTCAAGTTTGGGGGGACAAAATTCCCACTAAGGAGAAGAATCCAGGGAAAATCAGGGGTTTGGGGGATGAAACGGCCCCGGATCCAGGGAAAACTCAAGTTTGGGGGGACAAAATTCCTGCTAAGGAGGCGAATCCAGGGATTCAGGCCCCCCAAATCCAGGGATTGAGGCCCCCAAATCCAGGGATTCTGACCCCCCAAATCCAGGGATTCAGACCCCCCAAATTCAGGATTCAGGCCCTCCAAATCCAGGGATTCAGACCCACCAAATCCAAGGATTCAGGTCCCCAAATCCA
>NW_020934108.1:0-426 GCF_003984885.1 Neopelma chrysocephalum
GGTTTTACGCTCCCCCCAAAATTCCGGGGACCCTCCCAGGATTTCGGGGACCCCTCCAGGATTTCGGGGACCCCCTCAGGATTTTGGGGACCCCCCAAATATTTCAGTGACCCCCCTCCTATTTTGGGGACCTTTATCATCATCTCCCAGGGTTGCTCTTCCTCCTCAGGGTTTTGGAGCCACCCCCAGGTTTTAGGGACCCTCCCCTAATTTTGGGGACCCCCTAAGATTTCAGGGGCTCCCCCAGGATTTCAAGGACCCCCCCCAAGATTTCAGGGACCCCCCAAAATCCATCTTTCTCCTCCTCATCATCATTATCATCATCATCATCTCCCAGAGTTCCTCTTCCCCCTCAGGGTTTTGGAGCCACCCCGGGGGTTTTACGCTCCCCCCAAAATTCCGGGGACCCTCCCAGGATTTCGGGGA
>NW_020934109.1:0-405 GCF_003984885.1 Neopelma chrysocephalum
GCCACCAGGGCAGGACAGTCCCAGTATGGGAAAGGTGGTGGCACTGGGCTGGCACTGTCCCCTCCTGCCACCAGGGAAGGACAACCCCAGCATGGCAACACCAGTGGCACTGGGTTGGCACTGTCCCCTCCTGCCACCAGGGCAGGACAACACCAGCATGGGAAAGACACTGGCACTGGGCTGGCACTGTCCCCTCCTACCACCAGGGCAGGACAGTCCCAGTATAGCAACACCAGTGGCACTGGGCTGGCACTGTCCCCTCCTGCCACCAGGGAAGGACAACCCCAGCATGGGAAAGGTGGTGGCACTGGTCTGGCCTTGTCTCCTCCTGCCACCAGGAAAGGACAATCCCAGCATGGCAACACCAGTGGCACTGGGCTGGCACTGTCCCCTCCTGCCACCAGG
>NW_020934110.1:0-339 GCF_003984885.1 Neopelma chrysocephalum
GCAACACCAGTGGCACTGGGCTGGCACTGTCCCCTCCTGCCACCAGGAAAGGACAATCCCAGCATGGAAAAGGTGGTGGCACTGGGTTGGCACTGTCCCCTCCTGCCACCAGGGCAGGACAACCCCAGTATAACAACACCAGTGGCACTGGGCTGGCACTGTCCCCTCCTGCCACCAGGGCAGGAAAACCCCAGTATGGGAAAGACACTGGCAGTGGGCTGGCACTGGTGGCACTGGGTTGGCACTGTCCCCTCCTGCCACCAGGGCAGGAAAACCCCAGCATGGGAAAGACACTGGCACTGGGTTGGCACTGTCCCCTCCTGCCACTGGGACAGGACA
>NW_020934111.1:0-1587 GCF_003984885.1 Neopelma chrysocephalum
AACATCATCCTTGGCAGGGGACACCTTACAGCCAATCAGAATAAAAGAAAAACCCCTTTTCAGAGAAAAGAAACCTTTTTAGGCAAAAATGAATATATTAAGCTTATCTGAAAAAGGTGGGATTTTTCAAATGCATGAAATTTAAACCCAAGGGGTCTTTTCTCCCCGAAAACTCGGGGTGAGACTGGACCCAGAGCACTGAATAAATCCTTTTTTTTTGTTTCACGAGTTTTTGCAGTCTTTCTAAATTCAAGGGAGAAATTTTTCTCACACTGCTTTCTCCTGAACTTTGATTAGTCCAAAACTTGTAAATTGGGCACAACAAGCATGACTTGGCAGAGCTAAACACAGGAATTGCTTACCAAAATTTTGGTGTGACATCACTCCTGTCCATCTCCACCTGATGATACCCTGGGTGTGTTCAGTGACCCTTTGGACTCTCAGTGCTCTCCAGGTGTACAAGCTCTTCACTGTAATACTTTCATTTTTCTCTGAGGATTTTAGGGAAAGAAACCTCCTGTCTGTCACTTCCTTCTGCTTCCTCCATTCCAGAAAGATGTCCCCTAGCAAGGGTATTACTCACAGACGAGCTGACACCTCGAGAACAATGTTAATGACTGAGGCCATGAATACAAATTTATTTTCCAGGGAGCATTTAAGAGCTTGGAACAAGCCACGAGTCCAGCGAGGTCATAGGTAGGAGCAGAAACAAAACCCAGGGTGGGGCTCAGCTCCCTCCCCTCCCATGACTCATTTGGACTCATCTTCCAATGGATCGATGGAAATGGAGTTGTCTCATCCTGAGATAGGCATCTAAAATAAACCTGCTGAATCACAGGCTTCAAGGGGCTTTGGCAGCTCAAGATTTCCTTTGTTATTTAGGGTTTACTCTCTTTGTCTCTCGGGGAAGGACGTGGTGCAGCCCTTTGTGCTCAGAGTTCACCCCAAACCTCCAACCAACCTTCAAAAATAAGCCTTTTTAGCACCTCCTGGAGCTGCACCACAGCACAGGTACCTCAGATGCCAAGAAAACTGGGGAGAAACAACACCTGAGCATTTAAAAACCACCTCATTTTTGCAGTTTGTAACGTTCTCAAAATTAGTTTGAATTCCCTCCTCTTTTTTCTTCCTGTGCTTAAATTCAAGTTGATAATTTCTTAATTTTCTAGGCCACTATCAACCTTATAATGACCACAGTTTTAACACCTCCTGCAGCTGCACCACAGCACAGGTGCCTCAGGTGCCAAGAAAACCCTGGAGAAACAACACCTGAGTATTTAAAAACAACCTCATTTTTGCAGTTTGCGACGTTCTCAAAATTAGTTTGAATTCCCTGCTCTTTTTTTTTTGCCCTCTCATCTTGGGGTTTCCTCTCCTGGACCTTTTCCTCTCCAGCAGGCTGATGTTGGGAATGCAGCTGGGGCTGCCCCGAGGCTGAGACACTTTCCCAAACTCTCTGCCCAATCTCCACGAACAGCACACTCCTGGAGCTGCTCTGATATTTCCCCTGCAGCAGCAATGCCCATCCAAGAGCCAGCAGACACTCTGAAATGTTTGGACCAGCTGACTCTGCTTTCAGGGCTCTCC
>NW_020934112.1:0-388 GCF_003984885.1 Neopelma chrysocephalum
AGGACTGGACTTGAGTGTCAGGGTCTTTTTCGGCTGGATAAGGGAAAGGCAAGAGTTCTTAAAATCTTTTGGGGTCATTTTTGTACAAAAGGGATTCTTCTCTCTCTTTGGGCTAAGAACATCATCCTTACAGCCAATCAGAATAAAAGGAAAGCCCCTTTTTAGAGAAAAGAAACCTTTTTAGGCAAAAATGAATATATTAAGCTTATCTGAAAAAGGTGGGATTTTTCAAATGCATGAAATTTAAACCCAAGGAGTCTTTTCTCCCCAAAAACTCGGGGTGAGACTGGACCCAGAGTACTGAATAAATCCTTTCTTTTTGTTTCATGAGATTTTGCAGCCTTTCTAAATTCAAGGGAGAAATTTTTCTCACCCTGCTTTCTCCTGA
>NW_020934113.1:0-1287 GCF_003984885.1 Neopelma chrysocephalum
AACTTTGATTAGTCCCAAACTTGTAAATTGGACACACACAACTCCAGTGTGTCTTGGCAGAGCTAAACACAGGGATTGCTTCCCAAAATTTTGGTGTGACATCACTCCTGTCCATCTCCACCTGATGATACCCTGGGTGTGTTCAGTGACCCTTTGGACTCTCAGTGCTCTCCAGGTGTTGCTCTTCACTGTAATACTTTCATTTTTCTCTGAGGATTTTAGGCAAAGAAACCTCCTGTCTGTCACTTCCTTCTGCTTCCTCCATTCCAGAAAGATGTCCCCTAGCAAGGGTATTGCTCACAGACGAGCTGACACCTCGAGAAAAATGTTAATGACTGAGGCCATGAATACAAATTTATTTTCCAGGGAGCATTTAAGAGCTTGGAACAAGCCACGAGTCCAGCGAGGTCGTAGATAGGAGCAGAAACAAACCCCAGGGTGGGGCTCAGCTCCCTCCCCTCCCGTGACTCATTTGGACTCATCTTCCAATGGATCGATGGAAATGGAGTTGTCTCATCCTAAGATAGGCATCTAAAATAAACCTGCTGAATCACAGGCTCAAGATTTCCTTTGTTATTTAGGGTTTACTCTCTTTGTCTCTTGGGGAAGGACGTGGTGCAGCCCGTTGTGCTCAGAGTTCACCCCAAACCTCCAACCAACCTTCTAAAATAAGCCTTTTTAACACCTCCTGGAGCTGCACCACAGCACAGGTGCCTCAGGTGCCAAGAAAACCCTGGAGAAAAAACATCTGAGCCCTTAAAAACCACCTCATTTTTGCAGTTTGTAACGTTCTCAAAATTAGTTTGAATTCCCTCCTCTTTTTTCTTCCTGTGCTTAAATTCAAGTTGATAATTTCTTAATTTTCTAGGCCACTATCAACCTTATAATGACCACAGTTTTAACACCTCCTGCAGCTGTACCACAGCACAGGTGCCTCAGGTGCCAAGAAAACCAGGGAGAAACAACACCTAAGCATTTAAAAACCACCTCATTTTTGCAGTTTGTGACGTTCTCAAAATTAGTTTGAATTCCCTGGTCTTTTTTTTTTTGCCCCCTCATCTTGGGGTTTCCTCTCCTGGACCTTTTCCTCTCCAGCAGGCTGATGTTGGGAATGCAGCTGGGGCTGCCACGAGGCTGAGACACTTTCCCAAACTCTCTGCCCAATCTCCACGAACAGCACACTCCTGGAGCTGCTCTGATATTTCCCCTGCAGCAGCAATGCCTATCCAAGAGCGAGCAAACACTCTGAAATGTTTGGACCAGCTGACTCTGCTTTCAGGGCTCTCC
>NW_020934114.1:0-1587 GCF_003984885.1 Neopelma chrysocephalum
AACATCATCCTTGGCAGGGGACACCTTACAGCCAATCAGAATAAAAGAAAAACCCCTTTTCAGAGAAAAGAAACCTTTTTAGGCAAAAATGAATATATTAAGCTTATCTGAAAAAGGTGGGATTTTTCAAATGCATGAAATTTAAACCCAAGGGGTCTTTTCTCCCCGAAAACTCGGGGTGAGACTGGACCCAGAGCACTGAATAAATCCTTTTTTTTTGTTTCACGAGTTTTTGCAGTCTTTCTAAATTCAAGGGAGAAATTTTTCTCACACTGCTTTCTCCTGAACTTTGATTAGTCCAAAACTTGTAAATTGGGCACAACAAGCATGACTTGGCAGAGCTAAACACAGGAATTGCTTACCAAAATTTTGGTGTGACATCACTCCTGTCCATCTCCACCTGATGATACCCTGGGTGTGTTCAGTGACCCTTTGGACTCTCAGTGCTCTCCAGGTGTACAAGCTCTTCACTGTAATACTTTCATTTTTCTCTGAGGATTTTAGGGAAAGAAACCTCCTGTCTGTCACTTCCTTCTGCTTCCTCCATTCCAGAAAGATGTCCCCTAGCAAGGGTATTACTCACAGACGAGCTGACACCTCGAGAACAATGTTAATGACTGAGGCCATGAATACAAATTTATTTTCCAGGGAGCATTTAAGAGCTTGGAACAAGCCACGAGTCCAGCGAGGTCATAGGTAGGAGCAGAAACAAAACCCAGGGTGGGGCTCAGCTCCCTCCCCTCCCATGACTCATTTGGACTCATCTTCCAATGGATCGATGGAAATGGAGTTGTCTCATCCTGAGATAGGCATCTAAAATAAACCTGCTGAATCACAGGCTTCAAGGGGCTTTGGCAGCTCAAGATTTCCTTTGTTATTTAGGGTTTACTCTCTTTGTCTCTCGGGGAAGGACGTGGTGCAGCCCTTTGTGCTCAGAGTTCACCCCAAACCTCCAACCAACCTTCAAAAATAAGCCTTTTTAGCACCTCCTGGAGCTGCACCACAGCACAGGTACCTCAGATGCCAAGAAAACTGGGGAGAAACAACACCTGAGCATTTAAAAACCACCTCATTTTTGCAGTTTGTAACGTTCTCAAAATTAGTTTGAATTCCCTCCTCTTTTTTCTTCCTGTGCTTAAATTCAAGTTGATAATTTCTTAATTTTCTAGGCCACTATCAACCTTATAATGACCACAGTTTTAACACCTCCTGCAGCTGCACCACAGCACAGGTGCCTCAGGTGCCAAGAAAACCCTGGAGAAACAACACCTGAGTATTTAAAAACAACCTCATTTTTGCAGTTTGCGACGTTCTCAAAATTAGTTTGAATTCCCTGCTCTTTTTTTTTTGCCCTCTCATCTTGGGGTTTCCTCTCCTGGACCTTTTCCTCTCCAGCAGGCTGATGTTGGGAATGCAGCTGGGGCTGCCCCGAGGCTGAGACACTTTCCCAAACTCTCTGCCCAATCTCCACGAACAGCACACTCCTGGAGCTGCTCTGATATTTCCCCTGCAGCAGCAATGCCCATCCAAGAGCCAGCAGACACTCTGAAATGTTTGGACCAGCTGACTCTGCTTTCAGGGCTCTCC
>NW_020934115.1:0-388 GCF_003984885.1 Neopelma chrysocephalum
AGGACTGGACTTGAGTGTCAGGGTCTTTTTCGGCTGGATAAGGGAAAGGCAAGAGTTCTTAAAATCTTTTGGGGTCATTTTTGTACAAAAGGGATTCTTCTCTCTCTTTGGGCTAAGAACATCATCCTTACAGCCAATCAGAATAAAAGGAAAGCCCCTTTTTAGAGAAAAGAAACCTTTTTAGGCAAAAATGAATATATTAAGCTTATCTGAAAAAGGTGGGATTTTTCAAATGCATGAAATTTAAACCCAAGGAGTCTTTTCTCCCCAAAAACTCGGGGTGAGACTGGACCCAGAGTACTGAATAAATCCTTTCTTTTTGTTTCATGAGATTTTGCAGCCTTTCTAAATTCAAGGGAGAAATTTTTCTCACCCTGCTTTCTCCTGA
>NW_020934116.1:0-1549 GCF_003984885.1 Neopelma chrysocephalum
TCCCAGTCCATTCCCATTCACTCCCAGTCCCTCCCAGTCCATTCCCAGTGACTCCCAGTCCCTCCCAGTGACCCCCAGGACCTCCCCAGGACCCCCCAGACTTGCCAGGATGGACCCCTGGGACCTCCTCCCCATCGCCCCCTTGTAGTGCTAATTAACCCTAATTAGCGCACAGTGCCCGGGGCTCACGGCGATCATTAATTAGCCCATAACGCCCCCGAGTAAATCATTAACAGTTAATTAGCCCGCAATGCCCGCGGGTAAATCATTAACAGTTAATTAGCCCGTAATGCCCGGGGCTCACGGCAATAATTAATTAGCCCATAACGCCCGCGGGTAAATAATTAACAATTAATTAGCTCATAATGGTCGCGGGTAAATCATTAACAACTAATTAGCTCATAATGTCCGGGGTTCAGGTTAATAATTAATTAGCCCGTAACGCCCGAGGGTAAATCATTAACAATTAATTAACCCACAATGCCCGGGGTTCACATTAATAATTAATTAGCCCGTAAAGCCCGCGGGTAAATCATTAACAATTAATTAGCCCTTAATGTCCGGGGTTCACATTAATAATTAATCAGCCCGTAGTAGCTGCGGGTAAATAATTAACACTTAATTAGCCCACGATGTCCGGGGTTCACATTAATAATTAATTAGCCCGTAGTAGCTGCGGATAAATAATTAACAATTAATTAGCTTATAATGCCCGGGGTTGGCGTTTATAATTAATTAGCCCCTAATGGCCGCGGGTAAAACATTTACCCCTAATTAATCCAGAATATCTGTGGGTTCCTATCAATCCCTAATTAATCCTTAATATCTGTGGAATCCCATTAATCCCTAATTAATCCTTGATATCCCGGGGTTCCCATCAATCTCTAATTAATCCATAATATCTGTGGGATCCCATTAATCCATAATTAATCCTTAATATCTGTGGGATCCCATCAATCCCAAATGGTCCCAAATCCCAAATGGTCCCTGAACTCAAATCCCAAATCCCAGATGTTCCCAAATCCCAAATAAACCCCAAATCCCCAATGATTCCCAATCCCAGATATTCCCAAATCGCAAATAATAACAATTCCGAGATGTTCCCAAATCCCAAATCACCCCTTAATCCCCCAAAATTCCCAATCCCGAATATTCCCAAATCCCCCCTAAATCCCCAACAATTCCCAATCTCATATAATCCCAAATCCCAAATAAACCCCAAATCCCCAATTATCTCCAATCCCACATATTCCCAAATCCCAAATAATGACAAATCCCAGATGTTCCCAAATCCCAAATCAACTCCCAATCCCCAATAATTCCCAATCCCAGATATTCCCAAATCTCCCCTTAATCCCCAGCAATTCCCAATCCCATATAATCCCAAATAAACCCCAAATCCCCAATAATTCCCAGTCCCATATAATCCCAAATCCCCAATTATTCCCAATCCCAGATGTTCCCAAATCCCAAATCAATCCCAAATCCCCAACAATTCCCAGTCCCATATATTCCCAAATCCCCCCTAAATCCCCAACAATTCCCAATC
>NW_020934117.1:0-790 GCF_003984885.1 Neopelma chrysocephalum
ATTTGGGATTTTCTGCGGTTTTGGATGATTTTTGGGGTTGATTTGGGGTTTTTTAGGGGATTTTTTATCAAACGAGAATATTTGGGATTTTCTGCATTTTTGGATGATTTTGGGGGGATTATTTGGAGTTTTGGGGGGATTTTTTTAATTAAAAGGGATTATTTGGGATTTTCTGCATTTTTGGATGATTTTGGGGGGATTATTTGGGGTTTTGGGGGATGATTTTTTGGGATTCCCAGTCCCTCCCAGTCCATCCCCAGTCCCTCCCAGTCCATTCCCAATCCCTCCCAGTCGCTCCCAGTCCATTCCCAGTCCCTCCCATTCCCCTTCCAGTCCCTCCCAGTCCATTCCCAGTCCCTCCCAGTCCATTCCCAGTCCATTCCCAGTCCCTCCCAGTCACTCCCAGTCCCTCCCAGTCCATTCCCAGTCCATTCCCAGTCCCTCCCAATTCCTCCCAGTCCATTCCCAGTCGCTCCCAGTCCATTCCCAGTCACTCCCAGTCCCTTCCATTCCCCTCCCAGTCCCTCCCAGTCCCTCCCAGTCCACTCCCAATCCCTCCCAGTCCCTCCCAGTCCATTCCCAGTCCATTCCCAGTGCCTCCCATTCCCCTTCCAGTCCCTCCCAATCCCTCCCAGTCCACTCCCAGTCCCTCCCAGTCCCTCCCAGTCCATCCCAGTTCATTCCCAGTCACTCCCAATCCCTCCCAGTCCCTCCCATTCCCCTTCCAGTCCCTCCCAGTCCATTCCCAGTCCCTCCCAGTCCATTCCCATTCACTCCCAGTCCCTCCCAG
>NW_020934118.1:0-422 GCF_003984885.1 Neopelma chrysocephalum
GACATCACCGTGGACACCAGTGATGTCACCGGGGATGATGACGTCACAGGGGACATCAGTGACGTCACTGGGGATACTCTGATGTAATTGGGGATGGTGCTGTCACTGGGGGCGCTGTGATGTCATCGGGGACACCGTTACATGACCGGGGACACCAGTGACACGACTGGGGACACCAGTGATGTCATCGGGGATGGTGACGTCACTGGAGATGCTGTGATGTCATTGGGGAAACCATGACATCACCAGGGACACCAGTGATGTCACCAGGGATGGTGACGTCACTGAGGGCACCGGTGACATCACTAGGGATGCTCTGATTTAACCGGGACGGTGACGTCACCAGGGATGCTGTGACATCATCAGGGACACCAGTGATGTCATCTGGGATGGTGACGTCACTGGGGACGTTGTGATGGCAT
>NW_020934119.1:0-422 GCF_003984885.1 Neopelma chrysocephalum
GACATCACCGTGGACACCAGTGATGTCACCGGGGATGATGACGTCACAGGGGACATCAGTGACGTCACTGGGGATACTCTGATGTAATTGGGGATGGTGCTGTCACTGGGGGCGCTGTGATGTCATCGGGGACACCGTTACATGACCGGGGACACCAGTGACACGACTGGGGACACCAGTGATGTCATCGGGGATGGTGACGTCACTGGAGATGCTGTGATGTCATTGGGGAAACCATGACATCACCAGGGACACCAGTGATGTCACCAGGGATGGTGACGTCACTGAGGGCACCGGTGACATCACTAGGGATGCTCTGATTTAACCGGGACGGTGACGTCACCAGGGATGCTGTGACATCATCAGGGACACCAGTGATGTCATCTGGGATGGTGACGTCACTGGGGACGTTGTGATGGCAT
>NW_020934120.1:0-790 GCF_003984885.1 Neopelma chrysocephalum
ATTTGGGATTTTCTGCGGTTTTGGATGATTTTTGGGGTTGATTTGGGGTTTTTTAGGGGATTTTTTATCAAACGAGAATATTTGGGATTTTCTGCATTTTTGGATGATTTTGGGGGGATTATTTGGAGTTTTGGGGGGATTTTTTTAATTAAAAGGGATTATTTGGGATTTTCTGCATTTTTGGATGATTTTGGGGGGATTATTTGGGGTTTTGGGGGATGATTTTTTGGGATTCCCAGTCCCTCCCAGTCCATCCCCAGTCCCTCCCAGTCCATTCCCAATCCCTCCCAGTCGCTCCCAGTCCATTCCCAGTCCCTCCCATTCCCCTTCCAGTCCCTCCCAGTCCATTCCCAGTCCCTCCCAGTCCATTCCCAGTCCATTCCCAGTCCCTCCCAGTCCCTCCCAGTCCCTCCCAGTCCATTCCCAGTCCATTCCCAGTCCCTCCCAATTCCTCCCAGTCCATTCCCAGTCGCTCCCAGTCCATTCCCAGTCACTCCCAGTCCCTTCCATTCCCCTCCCAGTCCCTCCCAGTCCCTCCCAGTCCACTCCCAATCCCTCCCAGTCCCTCCCAGTCCATTCCCAGTCCATTCCCAGTGCCTCCCATTCCCCTTCCAGTCCCTCCCAATCCCTCCCAGTCCACTCCCAGTCCCTCCCAGTCCCTCCCAGTCCATCCCAGTTCATTCCCAGTCACTCCCAATCCCTCCCAGTCCCTCCCATTCCCCTTCCAGTCCCTCCCAGTCCATTCCCAGTCCCTCCCAGTCCATTCCCATTCACTCCCAGTCCCTCCCAG
>NW_020934121.1:0-1549 GCF_003984885.1 Neopelma chrysocephalum
TCCCAGTCCATTCCCATTCACTCCCAGTCCCTCCCAGTCCATTCCCAGTGACTCCCAGTCCCTCCCAGTGACCCCCAGGACCTCCCCAGGACCCCCCAGACTTGCCAGGATGGACCCCTGGGACCTCCTCCCCATCGCCCCCTTGTAGTGCTAATTAACCCTAATTAGCGCACAGTGCCCGGGGCTCACGGCGATCATTAATTAGCCCATAACGCCCCCGAGTAAATCATTAACAGTTAATTAGCCCGCAATGCCCGCGGGTAAATCATTAACAGTTAATTAGCCCGTAATGCCCGGGGCTCACGGCAATAATTAATTAGCCCATAACGCCCGCGGGTAAATAATTAACAATTAATTAGCTCATAATGGTCGCGGGTAAATCATTAACAACTAATTAGCTCATAATGTCCGGGGTTCAGGTTAATAATTAATTAGCCCGTAACGCCCGAGGGTAAATCATTAACAATTAATTAACCCACAATGCCCGGGGTTCACATTAATAATTAATTAGCCCGTAAAGCCCGCGGGTAAATCATTAACAATTAATTAGCCCTTAATGTCCGGGGTTCACATTAATAATTAATCAGCCCGTAGTAGCTGCGGGTAAATAATTAACACTTAATTAGCCCACGATGTCCGGGGTTCACATTAATAATTAATTAGCCCGTAGTAGCTGCGGATAAATAATTAACAATTAATTAGCTTATAATGCCCGGGGTTGGCGTTTATAATTAATTAGCCCCTAATGGCCGCGGGTAAAACATTTACCCCTAATTAATCCAGAATATCTGTGGGTTCCTATCAATCCCTAATTAATCCTTAATATCTGTGGAATCCCATTAATCCCTAATTAATCCTTGATATCCCGGGGTTCCCATCAATCTCTAATTAATCCATAATATCTGTGGGATCCCATTAATCCATAATTAATCCTTAATATCTGTGGGATCCCATCAATCCCAAATGGTCCCAAATCCCAAATGGTCCCTGAACTCAAATCCCAAATCCCAGATGTTCCCAAATCCCAAATAAACCCCAAATCCCCAATGATTCCCAATCCCAGATATTCCCAAATCGCAAATAATAACAATTCCGAGATGTTCCCAAATCCCAAATCACCCCTTAATCCCCCAAAATTCCCAATCCCGAATATTCCCAAATCCCCCCTAAATCCCCAACAATTCCCAATCTCATATAATCCCAAATCCCAAATAAACCCCAAATCCCCAATTATCTCCAATCCCACATATTCCCAAATCCCAAATAATGACAAATCCCAGATGTTCCCAAATCCCAAATCAACTCCCAATCCCCAATAATTCCCAATCCCAGATATTCCCAAATCTCCCCTTAATCCCCAGCAATTCCCAATCCCATATAATCCCAAATAAACCCCAAATCCCCAATAATTCCCAGTCCCATATAATCCCAAATCCCCAATTATTCCCAATCCCAGATGTTCCCAAATCCCAAATCAATCCCAAATCCCCAACAATTCCCAGTCCCATATATTCCCAAATCCCCCCTAAATCCCCAACAATTCCCAATC
>NW_020934122.1:0-3033 GCF_003984885.1 Neopelma chrysocephalum
CTAAATCCCCAACAATTCCCAATCCCATATAATCCCAAATCCCAAATAAACCCCAAATCCCCAATTATTTCCAATCCCATATATTCCCAAATCCCAAATAATGACAAATCCCAGATGGTCCCAAATCCCAAATCACCCCTAAATCCTAATAATTCCCAAATCCCAAATGAACCCCAAATCCCAAATAAGCCCCAAACCCCCAAAATTCCCAATCCCACATAATCCCAAATCCCAAATAATGACAAATCCCAGATGTTCCCAAATCCCAAATCATCCCTAATTCCAAAACAATTCCCAATCCCATATATTCCCAAATCCCAAATAATGACAAATCCCAGATGTTCCCAAATCCCCCATAAATCCCTAATAATCCCAAATCCCAAATAAACCCTAAATCCCATATATTCCCAAATCCCAAATCCCCACTAATTCCCAGTCCCGTGTATTCCCAAATCCCAAATCCCGGGAATTGGGGCTCCCTTGGCCCGGCTCCAGCGGCTCCATCCGGGGGCAAATTCCAACCCGGCCCCGGAATTCCCGGGAATTGGGGCGTGGCCCCAGTGGGGGCCAAAGGTCGGGATTAACCCCAAGTTGATCCCATTAAAGGGATTTTCCAGCCCCTTCCCCAAGGAACGGCCGAGACCAAATCCCAAAGAGTCCCAAATCCCAAATGATCCCAAATCCCAAATGGTCCCAAATCCCAAATGGTCCCAAATCCCAAATGGTCCCAAATGATCCCAAATCCCAAATGGTCCCAAATCCCAAATGGTCTCGAATCCCAAATAGTCCCAAATGATCCCAAATCCCAAATGGTCCCGAATCCCAAATGGTCCCAAATAGTCCCAAATGATCCCAAATCTCAAATGATCCCAAATCCAAAATAGTCCCAAATAGTCCAAAATTATCCCAAATGGTCTCAAATGGTCCCAAATCCCAAATGGTCCCAAATGGTTCCAAATCTCAAATGGTCCCAAATCCCAAATGGTCCCAAATCCCAAATAGGCCCAAATCCCAAATGGTCCCAAACCGTCCCAAATCCCAAATGATCCCAAATAGTCACAAATGAACCCAAATCCCAAATGGTCCCAAATGGTCCCAAACAGTCCCAAATGATCCCAAATCTCAAATAGTCCCAAACAATACCAAATTATCCCAAACAGTCCCAAATGATCCCAAATCCCAAGTGATCCCAAATAGTCCCAAATAAACCCCGAATCCCAAATTACCCCTAAATCCCCCACGATTCCCAATCCCACATATTCCCAAATCCCAAATAATAACAAATCCCAGATGATCCCAAATCCCAAATCACCCCTAAGGGACCCTTGATGCCAAATGAGAGACCCCTGACCCCAAATAAGGGACCCTGACCCCAAATGAGGGACCCCGACCCCAAATGAAGGACTTTGACCCCAAATAAAGGACCCCCAACCCCAAATAACACCAAATGATCCCAAATGATCCTAAATAACACCAAATGATCCCAAATAACACCAAATGATCCCAAATGATCCCAAATGATCCCAAATGATCCTAAATAACACCAAATGATCCCAAATAACACCAAATGATCCCAAATGATCCCAAGTGATCCCAAATGACACCAAATGACACCAAATGATCCCAAATGACACCAAATGATCCCAAATGATCTCAAATGATCCCAAATAACACCAAATGTTCTCAAATGATCCTAAAGAATACCAAAATATGTCAAGCGATCCCAAATAACACCAAATGATCCCAAATGATCCCAAATGATCCCAAATGACACCAAATGATCCCAAATTATCTCAAATGATCCCAAATAACACCACATGATCCCAAATAATATCAAATGATCCCAAATAACACCACATGATCCCAAATAACACCACATGATCCCAAATGATCCCAAATAACACCAAATGATCCCGAATGATCCCAAATTATCTGAAATAATCCCAAATGATCCCAAATGATCCCAAACCCTGTCACGACTTTGGCCACTCCCTTCCCATCAGGAATCAGGGATCGGGATTGTTTCCCCTTCCTGGCAGGAAAACCCCAAAATTTGGCTTAGATCTGAAGGGAGAAGGGGGGACAATTTGGGGGAAATTTGGGGACAATTGGGGGACAATTTGGGGACAATTGGGGGACAATTTGGGGACAATTCAGGGACAATTTGGGGACAATTCAGGGACAATTTGGGGACAATTTGAGGACAATTCGGGGAAAATTCGGGGAAAATTCAGGGACAATTTGGGGACAATTTGGGGACAATTCGGGGACAATTCAGTGACAATTCAGGGACAATTTGGGGTTAATGTGGGGACAATTCAGGGACAATTTGGGGACAATTCGGGGACAATTTGGGGACAATTCAGGGACAATTTGGGGACAATTCGGGGACAATTTGGGAACAATTCAGTGGCAATTTGGGGACAATTTGGGGACAATTCGGGGACAATTTGGGGACAAGCGACATGGAGCCGACGATGCCGACGATGACGCATTGCCCCGGTGATGACATCACTGGCATCCCTGATGACGTCACCGGCATCCTTGATGACGTCACTGGCTTCCCTGATGACGCCACTGGCTTCCCTGATGACATCACTGGTATCCTTGATGACGTCACTGGCTTCCCCGATGACGCCACTGGTGTCCCCGATGACATCACTGGCATCCTTGATGATGTCACGGGCGCCCCGATGACGTCACAGATATCCTTGATGACGTCACCGGCGCCCTAATGACGTCACAGATATCCTTGATGATGTCACCGGCATCCCTGATGGCGTCACTGGTATCCCCGATGACGTCACCATCACCCCCGATGACGTCACCGGCGTCCCCCGATGACGTCACCCAGCAGGTCCGGGATCTTCTCCCGGGCCTTCCGGCAGCGCCGGGCCAGCTCCGAGCCGTCGGTGGCACCGATGTCCCCGAGGACGCCCACCAGGTACCGCGTCACCAGGCACTCGCTGGCCTTCCACAGCCGCTTGGGGTCACCGGTGGCCACCTGGGGGTCACCAGTGGCCACCGCGGCCC
>NW_020934123.1:0-604 GCF_003984885.1 Neopelma chrysocephalum
TCACTGAGGACACCGGTGATGTCACCAGGGATGATGTGATGTAATTGGGGATGGTGACGTCACCGGGGACGCCGTGATGTCATCAGGGGCAAGTGACACCACTGACGACAGCAGTGACGTCACCGGGGACACCAGTGACGTCACCAGGGATGCTGGGATAGAATTGGGGACGATGACGTCATTGGAGACACGATGACATCACCGGAGACACCAGTGACGTCACCAGAGACATTGTGACGTCATCAGGGACACCAGTGACGTCAGTGAGGACACTGTGATGTCATCAGGGACACCGGTGACGTCATCAGAGACATTGTGATGTCATCGAAAACAGCAGTGACGTCACTGAGGGTGCTGTGATGTCATCAGGGACACCAATGACGTCACCAGGGACACCAGTGACGTCACTGGGGTTGCTATGACGTCATCGAGTCCGCCCCGCCCCCGCCGCGTCACTCGTCGCCCCCGCGGGAAAACCGGGAATTCTGGGACCAATCGGCGCCGGGAGTCGGGATTTGGGACACCCGGCCCCGCCCCAGGGGCGTTTTTTGGGGGTGATTTGGGGTTTTTTAGGGGATTTTTTTATTAAACGAGATTATTTGGG
>NW_020934124.1:0-575 GCF_003984885.1 Neopelma chrysocephalum
GGACGCCAGTGATGAAATTGTGGATGCTGTGATGTCACTGGGGATGTAGTGATGTCATTGGGGACACCAGTGATGTCATCGGGGACCTGGTGATGTCATCGGGGATGACGGTGATGTCATCAGGGATGCGGGGATGTCACCGTCGCACTGTGATGTCATTGCGGATGGTGACGTCACTGCGGAACACTGGTGATGTCACCGGGGATGCTGCGATGTAATTGGGGATGGTGATGTCACTGGGGGCACTGTGACGTCATCGAGGACACCAGTGACGTCACTGGGGACACCTGTGATGTCATCGGGGATGGTGACATCACTGGGAACATCGTAGTGTCGCTGGGGACACTGTGATGTCATCAGGGGCACCAGTGACATCACCGGAGACACCAGCGATGTCATCGGGGATGGTGACATCACTGGGGACATTGTGATGTCATTGGGGACACCAGTGATGTCATCAGGGATGGTGACGTCACTGGGGATGCTGTGATGTCATTAGGGACACCATGAAATCACCGGGGAGACCATTGATGTCATCTGGGATGGTGACGTCACTGGGGACGTTGTGATGGCAT
>NW_020934125.1:0-2957 GCF_003984885.1 Neopelma chrysocephalum
CTAAATCCCCAACAATTCCCAATCCCATATAATCCCAAATCCCAAATAAACCCCAAATCCCCAATTATTTCCAATCCCATATATTCCCAAATCCCAAATAATGACAAATCCCAGATGGTCCCAAATCCCAAATCACCCCTAAATCCTAATAATTCCCAAATCCCAAATGAACCCCAAATCCCAAATAAGCCCCAAACCCCCAAAATTCCCAATCCCACATAATCCCAAATCCCAAATAATGACAAATCCCAGATGTTCCCAAATCCCAAATCATCCCTAATTCCAAAACAATTCCCAATCCCATATATTCCCAAATCCCAAATAATGACAAATCCCAGATGTTCCCAAATCCCCCATAAATCCCTAATAATCCCAAATCCCAAATAAACCCTAAATCCCATATATTCCCAAATCCCAAATCCCCACTAATTCCCAGTCCCGTGTATTCCCAAATCCCAAATCCCGGGAATTGGGGCTCCCTTGGCCCGGCTCCAGCGGCTCCATCCGGGGGCAAATTCCAACCCGGCCCCGGAATTCCCGGGAATTGGGGCGTGGCCCCAGTGGGGGCCAAAGGTCGGGATTAACCCCAAGTTGATCCCATTAAAGGGATTTTCCAGCCCCTTCCCCAAGGAACGGCCGAGACCAAATCCCAAAGAGTCCCAAATCCCAAATGATCCCAAATCCCAAATGGTCCCAAATCCCAAATGGTCCCAAATGGTCCCAAATCCCAAATGGTCCCAAATCCCAAATGGTCTCGAATCCCAAATAGTCCCAAATGATCCCAAATCCCAAATGGTCCCAAATCCCAAATGGTCCCGAATCCCAAATGGTCCCAAATAGTCCCAAATGATCCCAAATCTCAAATGATCCCAAATCCAAAATAGTCCCAAATAGTCCAAAATTATCCCAAATGGTCTCAAATGGTCCCAAATCCCAAATGGTCCCAAATGGTTCCAAATCTCAAATGGTCCCAAATCCCAAATGGTCCCAAATCCCAAATAGTCCCAAATCCCAAATGGTCCCAAACCGTCCCAAATCCCAAATGATCCCAAATAGTCACAAATGAACCCAAATCCCAAATGGTCCCAAATGGTCCCAAACAATCCCAAATGATCCCAAATCTCAAATAGTCCCAAACAATCCCAAATTATCCCAAACAGTCCCAAATGATCCCAAATCCCAAGTGATCCCAAATAGTCCCAAATAAACCCCGAATCCCAAATTACCCCTAAATCCCCCACGATTCCCAATCCCACATATTCCCAAATCCCAAATAATAACAAATCCCAGATGATCCCAAATCCCAAATCACCCCTAAGGGACCCTTGATGCCAAATGAGAGACCCCTGACCCCAAATAAGGGACCCTGACCCCAAATGAGGGACCCCGACCCCAAATGAAGGACTTTGACCCCAAATAAAGGACCCCCAACCCCAAATAACACCAAATGATCCCAAATGATCCTAAATAACACCAAATGATCCCAAATAACACCAAATGATCCCAAATGATCCCAAATGATCCCAAATGATCCCAAATGATCTCAAATGATCCCAAATAACACCAAATGATCCCAAATGATCCCAAGTGATCCCAAATGACACCAAATGACACCAAATGATCCCAAATGACACCAAATGATCCCAAATGATCTCAAATGATCCCAAATAACACCAAATGTTCTCAAATGATCCTAAAGAATACCAAAATATGTCAAGCGATCCCAAATAACACCAAATGATCCCAAATGATCCCAAATGATCCCAAATGACACCAAATGATCCCAAATTATCTCAAATGATCCCAAATAACACCACATGATCCCAAATAATATCAAATGATCCCAAATAACACCACATGATCCCAAATAACACCACATGATCCCAAATGATCCCAAATAACACCAAATGATCCCGAATGATCCCAAATTATCTGAAATAATCCCAAATGATCCCAAATGATCCCAAACCCTGTCACGACTTTGGCCACTCCCTTCCCATCAGGAATCAGGGATCGGGATTGTTTCCCCTTCCTGGCAGGAAAACCCCAAAATTTGGCTTAGATCTGAAGGGAGAAGGGGGGACAATTTGGGGGAAATTTGGGGACAATTGGGGGACAATTTGGGGACAATTCAGGGACAATTTGGGAACAATTCAGGGACAATTTGGGGACAATTTGAGGACAATTCGGGGAAAATTCGGGGAAAATTCAGGGACAATTTGGGGACAATTTGGGGACAATTCGGGGACAATTCAGGAAACAGTTTGAGGACAATTTGGGGACAATTCGGGGACAATTTGGGGACAATTCAGGAGACAGTTTGAGGACAATTTGGGGACAATTCGGGGACAATTTGGGGACAAGCGACATGGAGCCGACGATGCCGACGATGACGCATTGCCCCGGTGATGACATCACTGGCATCCCTGATGACGTCACCGGCATCCCTGATGACGCCATCGGCATCCTTGATGACGTCACTGGCTTCCCTGATGACGCCACTGGCTTCCCTGATGACATCACTGGTATCCTTGATGACGTCACTGGCTTCCCCGATGACGCCACTGGTGTCCCCGATGACATCACTGGCATCCTTGATGATGTCACGGGCGCCCCGATGACGTCACAGATATCCTTGATGACGTCACCGGCGCCCTAATGACGTCACAGATATCCTTGATGATGTCACCGGCATCCCTGATGGCGTCACTGGTATCCCCGATGACGTCACCATCACCCCCGATGACGTCACCGGCGTCCCCCGATGACGTCACCCAGCAGGTCCGGGATCTCCTCCCGGGCCTCCCGGCAGCGCCGGGCCAGCTCCGAGCCGTCGGCGGCATCGATGTCCCCGAGGACGCCCACCAGGTACCGCGTCACCAGGCGCCTGCTGGCCCTCCACAGCCCCTCGGGGTCACCGGTGGCCACCTGGGGGTCACCAGTGGCCACCGCGGCCC
>NW_020934126.1:0-821 GCF_003984885.1 Neopelma chrysocephalum
TCACTGAGGACACCGGTGATGTCACCAGGGATGATGTGATGTAATTGGGGATGGTGACGTCACCGGGGACGCCGTGATGTCATCAGGGGCAAGTGACACCACTGACGACAGCAGTGACGTCACCGGGGACACCAGTGACGTCACCAGGGATGCTGGGATAGAATTGGGGACGATGACGTCATTGGAGACACGATGACATCACCGGAGACACCAGTGACGTCATTGGAGGCAGTGACGTCACTGGTGTCCCCGATGACATCACAGCATCCCCAGTGATGTCACTGGTGTCCCTGATGACGTCACAATGTCACAGCAGACACAGTCACAGTGACGTCACGGGGGGCGCTGTGACGTCATCAAGGACACCAGTGACATCACCGGGGACACCTGTGATGTCATAAGGGATGCTGTGATGTCATCGGGGACACCAGTGACGTCACCAGAGACATTGTGACGTCATCAGGGACACCAGTGACGTCAGTGAGGACACTGTGATGTCATCAGGGACACCGGTGACGTCATCAGAGACATTGTGATGTCATCGAAAACAGCAGTGACGTCACTGAGGGTGCTGTGATGTCATCAGGGACACCAATGACGTCACCAGGGACACCAGTGACGTCACTGGGGTTGCTATGACGTCATCGAGTCCGCCCCGCCCCCGCCGCGTCACTCGTCGCCCCCGCGGGAAAACCGGGAATTCTGGGACCAATCGGCGCCGGGAGTCGGGATTTGGGACACCCGGCCCCGCCCCTGGGGCGTTTTTTGGGGGTGATTTGGGGTTTTTTAGGGGATTTTTTTATTAAACGAGATTATTTGGG
>NW_020934127.1:0-575 GCF_003984885.1 Neopelma chrysocephalum
GGACGCCAGTGATGAAATTGTGGATGCTGTGATGTCACTGGGGATGTTGTGATGTCATTGGGGACACCAGTGATGTCATCGGGGACCTGGTGATGTCATCGGGGATGACGGTGATGTCATCAGGGATGCGGGGATGTCACCGTCGCACTGTGATGTCATTGCGGATGGTGACGTCACTGCGGAACACTGGTGATGTCACCGGGGATGCTGCGATGTAATTGGGGATGGTGATGTCACTGGGGGCACTGTGACGTCATCGAGGACACCAGTGACGTCACTGGGGACACCTGTGATGTCATCGGGGATGGTGACATCACTGGGAACATCGTAGTGTCGCTGGGGACACTGTGATGTCATCAGGGGCACCAGTGACATCACCGGAGACACCAGCGATGTCATCGGGGATGGTGACATCACTGGGGACATTGTGATGTCATTGGGGACACCAGTGATGTCATCAGGGATGGTGACGTCACTGGGGATGCTGTGATGTCATTAGGGACACCATGAAATCACCGGGGAGACCATTGATGTCATCTGGGATGGTGACGTCACTGGGGACGTTGTGATGGCAT
>NW_020934128.1:0-648 GCF_003984885.1 Neopelma chrysocephalum
TAAATAGGCCATTACCTGAACCAAGCTGCAGCAAAGTCACTCTTTTTTGGGAGGGGAGTGGAAACCCACAGCAAAATAACAACCAGCCAACTAAAACCCCCACAACACCACCAACAACAAAACCACAAACAAACAAAAATTCCCCCCCCCCCCAAAAAAGAGTGACTTTGCTGCAGCTTGGTTCAGGTAATGGCCTATTTAGTTTGTAGGGATATTGCTCAAGCAGGCTAGAATGTCTGAAAACCTTCCCTGAGATAAATAGGGCAGTAGGATTTGGGACTATACTGAAATGTACAGATTTATTCACATAAACAGCTTAGGGTGTTTTGAGCTGCTTGATGGTTTCTGCCTGCTATATTACTTAAGGAAAGACAGTGAACAGCACAAGAAATGCTTCAAAATGAAGTTATACACTGGGAGAAGGCAAGAAAGCATGCTACGAGTAGAAAATAACAGTAATCAGCGACCCTCAAACACCCTAAGCTGTTTATGTGAATAAATCTGTACATTTCAGTATAGTCCCAAATCCTACTGCCCTATTTATCTCAGGGAAGGTTTTCAGACATTCTAGCCTGCTTGAGCAATATCCCTACAAACTAAATAGGCCATTACCTGAACCAAGCTGCAGCAAAGTCACTCTTTTTTGGG
>NW_020934129.1:0-981 GCF_003984885.1 Neopelma chrysocephalum
CACACCTGGGTACCCCCACACACACCTGGTGCCCACACACACACCTGGGTACCCACACACACACCTGGTGCCCACACACACACCTGGTGCCCACCCAGACGCCCCCCACTGAGGGGTCTCTCCTCGCTCTGCGCCGCAAACTGGCACCAAAAATACCCCAAAAATACCACAAAGTCACCTGGGGGCACCTCACCTGGCACCAGGTGTGACACCTGCACACCTGAGGGCCCACACACACACCTGGGTACCCACAGATGCACCTGGTGCCCACCCAGACCCCCCCATGATGAAGGGTCTCTGCTCACTCTGCGCCACAAACTGACACCAAAACACCCCAAAAATACCCCAAAATCACCTGGGGGGCACCTCACCTGGCACCAGGTGTGATACCTGCACAGCTGGGTACCCACACACACACACCTGGGTACCCACACACACACCTGGTGCCCACCCAGACCCCCCCACGATGAACGGCCGCTCCTCGCTCTGCACTGCAAACTGGCACAAAACACCCCAAACACACCCCAAAGTCACCTGGGGGCACCTCACCTGGCACACCTGGGTACCCACACACACACCTGGTGCCCACCCAGATGCCCCCCACTGAGGGGTCTCTCCTCGCTCTGCGCCGCAAACTGGCACCAAAAATACCCCAAAAATACCCCAAAGTCACCTGGGGGCACCTCACCTGGCACCAGGTGTGATACCTGCACACCTGGGTGCCCACACACGCACCTGGTGCCCACCCAGACCCCCCCATGATGAAGGGTTCTCCTCACTCTGGGCTGCAAACTGGCACCAAAAATACCCCAAAAACACCCCAAAGGCACCTGGGGGCACCTCACCTGGCACCAGGTGTGACACCTGCGCACCTGGGTACCCACACACACACCTGGTGCCCACACACACACCTGGGTACCCCCACACACACCTGGTGCCCACACACACACCTGGGTACCCACACACACACCTGGTGCCCAC
>NW_020934130.1:0-1264 GCF_003984885.1 Neopelma chrysocephalum
TTTTGGGGTTATTTATCCCATTTTTGGGGTCATTTATCCCATTTCTGGGAGGATTTATCCCATTTTTGGGGCTCTGACGTTTCGGGGTCCCCCGTTTTTGGGGTGCAGGGGCACTTTGGGCACTGACTGATGGGGGTGACCCCAAAAAAGGAGGTTTTAGACACTGACACCTTGAGTGTTCCCTGTTTTGGGGTCACTGAGGGGTTGGAATCTCCCCATTTTGGGGCCCCAACTGACCCGGGACCCTCTCCCGGGACATTTTGTGGCTCTGACATTTTGGGGTCCCCCCATTTTTGGGGTGCAGGGGCACTTTGGGCAGTGACTGATCCAGGTAACCCCCAAAGAGGGAGTTTGGGGTGTCCCTGGGATTGGGGTCTCTTTGTGTGGGATCACTGAGGGTTTGGAATCTCCCCGTTTTGGGGCTCCGACTGACCCGGGACCCTCTCCCGGGACATTTTGGGGCACTGACATTTTGGGGTCCCCCCGTTTTTGGGGTGAGGGGTAGTTTGGTGTCTGCCTCATCCCGGGCAGCTCTCAGGAGAGGTTTGGGGTTTCTTTGGGATTGGGGTTTCCCATTTGGAATTCTCCCCATTTTGGGGCTCTGACTGACCCGAGACCCTCTCCTGGGACATTTTGGGGTTCTGACGTTTCTGGGTCTCCCCGTTTTTGGGGTGCAGGGGCACCTTGGGCAGTGACTGATCCGGGTGACCCCCAAAGAAGGGGTTTGAGGTGTCCCTGGGATTGGGATGACTGAGGGTTTGGAATCTCCCCGTTTTGGGGCTCCGAGTGACCCGGGACCCTCTCCCGGGACATTTTGGGGTGCTGACGTTTTGGGGTCCCCCATTTTTGGGGTGCAGGGCTATTTTGGTGTCTGTCTCATCCAGGGCAGCTCTCAGGAGGTGTTTGGGGTTTCTTTGGGGTTGGGGTTTCCCATTTGGAATTCTCCCCATTTTGGGGCTCCGACTGACCCGAGACCCTCTCCTGGGATGTTTTGGGGTTCTGATGGTTTTGGGGTCCCCCCGTTTTCGGGGTGCAGGGGCACTTTGGGCAGTGACTGATCCAGGTAACCCCCAGAGAGGGGGTTTGGGGTGTCCCTGGGATTGGGATCTCTTTGTGTGGGATCACTGAGGGGTTGGAATCTCCCCATTTCGGGGCTCTGACTGACCCGGGACCCTCTCCTGGGACATTTTGGGGTTCTGACATTTTGGGGTCCCCCCGTTTTTGGGGTTTCAGGTGCACTTTGGGCGGTGGCTGATCGAGGGCA
>NW_020934131.1:0-320 GCF_003984885.1 Neopelma chrysocephalum
TTTGGGAGCTTTATCCCATTTTTGGGGGTCATTTATCCCATTTCTGAGAGGATTTAACCCATTTTTGGGGTCATTTATCCCATTTCTGAGAGGATTTGTTCCATTTTTGGGATCATTTATTCCATTTCTGAGAGGATTTGTCCCGTTTTGGGGGTCATTTGTCCCGTTTTTGGGACCTTAATGTGGTCATTTATCCCAATGTTGGCATAAATGTGGTTTTGGGGAGATTTATCCCATTTTTGGGGTCATTTATCCCGTTTCTGAGAGGATTTGTCCCATTTTTGGGGTCATTTATCCCATTTCTGAGAGGATTTATCCCA
>NW_020934132.1:0-1402 GCF_003984885.1 Neopelma chrysocephalum
TTTGGGAGCTTTATCCCATTTTTGGGGGTCATTTATCCCATTTCTGAAAAGATTTATCCCATTTTTGGGGTCATTTATCCCATTTCTGAGAGGATTTGTTCCATTTTTGGGATCATTTATTCCATTTCTGAGAGGATTTGTCCCGTTTTGGGGGTCATTTGTCCCGTTTTTGGGACCTTAATGTGGTCATTTATCCCGATTTTTGGGATAAATGTGGTTTTGGGGAGATTTATCCCATTTTTAGGGTCATTTATCCCGTTTCTGAGAGGATTTGTCCCATTTTTGGGGTCATTTATCCCATTTCTGAGAGGATTTATCCCATTTTTGGGGTTATTTATCCCATTTTTGGGGTCATTTATCCCATTTTTGGGGCTCTGACGTTTCGGGGTCCCCCGTTTTTGGGGTGCAGGGGCACTTTGGGCACTGACTGATCCAGGTGACCCCAAAAAAGGAGGTTTTAGACACTGACACCTTGAGTGTTCCCTGTTTTGGGGTCACTGAGTGGTTGGAATCTCCCCATTTTGGGGCTCCGACTGACCCAGGACCCTCTCCCGGGACATTTTGTGACTCTGACGTTTTGGGGTCCCCCCATTTTTGGGGTGCAGGGGCACCTTGGGCAGTGACTGATCCAGGTAACCCCCAAAGAGGGGGTTTGGGGTGTCCCTGGGATTGGGGTCTCCTTGTGTGGGATGACTGAGGGTTTGGGATCTCCCCATTTTGGGGCTCTGACTGACCCAGGACCCTCTCCCGGGACATTTTGGGGTGCTGACATTTTGGGGTCCCCCCGTTTTTGGGGTGCAGGGACACTTTAGACAGTGACTGATCCGGGTGACCCCCAAAGAGGGAGTTTGGGGTGTCCCTGGGATTGGGATCTCTTTGTGTGGGATCACCGAGGGTTTGGGATCTCCCCATTTTGGGGCTCTGACTGACCCGGGACCCTCTCCCGGGACATTTTGGGGTGCTGATGTTTCGGGGTCCCCCATTTTTGGGGTGAGGGGCAGTTTGGTGTCTGCCTCATCCCGGGCAGCTCTCAGGAGAGGTTTGGGGTTTCTTTGGGATTGGGGTTTTCCATTTGGAATTCTCCCCATTTTGGGGCTCCGACTGACCCGAGACCCTCTCCTGGGACGTTTTGGGGTTCTGATGGTTTTGGGGTCCCCCCGTTTTCGGGGTGCAGGGGCACTTTGGGCAGTGACTGATCCAGGTAACCCCCAGAGAGGGGGTTTGGGGTGTCCCTGGGATTGGGATCTCTTTGTGTGGGATCACCGAGGGTTTGGGATCTCCCCATTTCGGGACTCTGACTGACCCGGGACCCTCTCCTGGGACATTTTGGGGTTCTGACATTTTGGGGTCCCCCTGTTTTTGGGGTTTCAGGTGCACTTTGGGCGGTGGCTGATCGAGGGCA
>NW_020934133.1:0-696 GCF_003984885.1 Neopelma chrysocephalum
CGTACTTTTGTGTCACTTTTGGGGCAGTTTTAGGGGCACTTTTGTGCCAGTTTGGGACACTTTTGTGCCCTTCTCTTGGGGTACTTTTGGGGTAGCGCTGGTGCCCCTTTTGGGTAACTTTGGGGCGCTTTTGGGAAACTTTTGGAGCAGTTTTGGAGCACCACTGTGTCTTTTTTGGGGCAGTTTTGGTGTGGTTTGGGCACTTCTGCGGTGGTTTGGTGGAAATTTTTGAGCGCTTCTGGGGCAGCTTTGGGGGGTTACTTTTAGGGTACTTTTGGGGCACTTCTGCAGCAGTTTGGGGGCACCTTTGCACACTTGGGGTACTTTTGGGGCACTTTTGGGGCACTTCAGGGGCACCTTTAGGGCAATTTTAGGGACCTTGGGATAGTTCTGAGGCACTTCCTCTTTGTTTCATTCAGAGCTGCTCAAAAAGAGCTGCTGTTCTGCAGCTTCAGAACTCTCCCAAAGTTTCAGCTGCCTTGGATTTGAGATAAATGCTGGATTTTGCCTTGGATTTGAGGGAAATGCTGGATTTTGCCTTGGATTTGAGGAACATTCTGGATTTTGCCTTGGATTTGGGGAACAACGGAGAGGAGGGTTTGGGGGGAGTTGTGTGGGGTGGGGAGCTGGGAATGGGATGGGAAGGAAAAATCCTGGCTGGGAATGGGATGGGAAGGATGAATCCTGGCTGGGAAT
>NW_020934134.1:0-801 GCF_003984885.1 Neopelma chrysocephalum
CGTACTTTTGTGTCACTTTTGGGGCAGTTTTAGGGGCACTTTTGTGCTGGTTTGGGGCACTTCTGTGCCCTTCTCTTGGGGTACTTTTGGGGTAGCGCTGGTGCCCCTTTTGGGTAACTTTGGGGCGCTTTTGGGAAACTTTTGGAGCAGTTTTAGAGCACCATTGTGTCTTTTTTGGGGCAGTTTTGGTGTAGTTTGGGCACTTCTGGGGTGGTTTTGTGGAAATTTTTGAGCGCTTCTGGGGCAGCTTTGGGGGGTTACTTTTAGGGTACTTTTGGGGCACTTCTGCAGCAGTTTGGGGGCACCTTTGCACACTTGGGGTACTTTTGGGGCACTTTTGGGGCACTTCAGGGGCACCTTTAGGGCAATTTTAGGGACCTTGGGATAGTTCTGAGGCACTTCCTCTTTGTTTCATTCAGAGCTGCTCAAAAAGTGCTGCTGTTCTGCAGCTCCAAAACTCTCCTAAAGTTTCAGCTGCCTTGGATTTGAGAGAAATCCTGGATTTTGCCTTGGATTTGAGGGAAATGCTGGATTTTGCCTTGGATTTGGGGAACATTGGATTTTGCCTTGGATTTGAGAGAAATGCTGGATTTTGTTTGGATTTGAGGAAAATGCTGGATTTTGCCTTGGATTTGGGGAACAACGGAGAGGAGGGTTTGGGGGGAGTTGTGTGGGGTGGGGAGCTGGGAATGGGATGGGAAGGATAAATCCTGGCTGGGAATGGGATGAGAGGGATCAATCCTGGCTGGGAATAGGATGGGAAGGATGAATCCTGGCTGGGAATGGGATGGGAAGGATGAA
>NW_020934135.1:0-648 GCF_003984885.1 Neopelma chrysocephalum
CATCACATCCTCCCCGTGACATTACAGCTCCCCTGTGACATCACATCTCCCTTGTGACATCACATCCTTGTTGTGATATCAAGGCTCCTCTATGACGTCACATCCATCATATAACATCACACCTCTCCTGTGATATCATAACATCCCTGTATTGTTTCGTCCTCCCCTGTGACATCACATCGTCCCCAAGACATCACAGCTCCCCTGTGACATCACTTACTCCCTCTGACATCATACCCTTTCTGTGACATCACATCTCCTATATGATGGCACATCCATCATAGGACATCACAGCTCCCCTGTGACATCACAGCTGACATCACATCCATCATATGACATTACATCCTTCCTGTGACATCACATCCTCCCTCTGATATCATATCATCGCTGTGACAGCCAGTGCTCGCCTGTGACATCACATCCTCCCTGTGACATCACAGTTCCTCTATAATATCACATTCTTCCGGTAACATCACATCCTTTCTGTGACATCACATCTCCTCTATGATGTCGAATCCATCATATGACGTCTCATCCTTCCTGTGACATCACATTTCCCCTATGACGTCACATCCATCCTCTCCTGTGATATCATATCATCCCTGTGACGTCATGTCCTCCCCTGTGACATCACATCCTCCCCGTGAC
>NW_020934136.1:0-391 GCF_003984885.1 Neopelma chrysocephalum
GAAGGAGGGGCCTGACCCTCCGGCTCTCGCCTGCCCTTTGTGCGCCTCGCTCAGCTCTACACGCGCAGCCGGGGTTCCCGGTCCCAGCGCCTCCAGTCTGGGGGGAATCCTTGAACGAATAACATATTGGACCCCGGCCAGCGCCCCGGTCTGCGAACAACAGCCTATTTTGCCCAGAAGGAGGGGCCTGACCCTCCAGCTCTCGCCTGCCCTCCACGCGCCTCGCTCGGCTCTACACGCGCAGCCAGGGCTCCCGGCCCCAGCGCCTCTGGTCTGGGAGGAATCCTCGACCGTATCCGATTTTGGCCCCCATCCGGCCCACGAACGACGGCCCTTTTCGCCAGGAAGGAGGGGCCTGACCCTCCGGCTCTCGCCTGCCCTTTGTGCGCCT
>NW_020934137.1:0-441 GCF_003984885.1 Neopelma chrysocephalum
CCTGTTTATTCCCGATTTTGGAGCTGCTCTTCCCAAAGGTTTGGATCAAAGCTCCATGGAGCTTCCCCCGTGTGTTGTGAGAATTCCAAGGCCTTTTCCATGTTTAACAAGGAGAGTGGATTCAGGGAGAGCTGACAGTGTGTGTGGCTGGTTATCCCTGGTTATTCCCGATTTAGGAGCTGCTTTTCCCAAAGGTTTGGGAATGATGTTCTCACCCTCCATTCCAGGGCCACCATGAATCCAGGCTTAAATCCGCCTCCGGATGACGAAGCAGGTGGAGAAGGAGCAGGTCTGGAATTCCAGATATCCCAAATATAAGATCCCTGTTGAACTAAATTCATTCCAGAGCCTTGGATCACCTCTCCGAGTACTTCCCTGGGAAGAGAAACAGTCGGAGCTTCCAGAGGAGTGTCCTCATGGAGGAGGAGCATTGTCAGCCAG
>NW_020934138.1:0-428 GCF_003984885.1 Neopelma chrysocephalum
ATTTTGGAGCTGCTCTTCCCAAAGGTTTGGATCGAAGCTCCATGGAGCTTCCCCCGTGTGTTGTTAGAATTCCAAAGCCTTTTCCATGTTTAACAAGGAGAGTGGATTCAGGGAGAGCTGACGGAGTGTGTGTGGCTGGTATCCCTGGTTATTCCCGATTTGGGAGCTGCTTTTCCCAAAGGTTTGGGAATGATGTTCTCACCCTCCATTCCAGGGCCACCATGAATCCAGGCTTAAATCCGCCTCCGGATGACGAAGCAGGTGGAGAAGGAGCAGGTCTGGAATTCCAGATATCCCAAATATAAGATCCCTGTTGAACTAAATTCATTCCAGAGCCTTGGATCACCTCTCCGAGCACTTCCCCGGGAAGACAAACAGTCTGAGCTTCCAGAGGAGTGTCCTCATGGAGGAGGAGCATTGTCAGCCAG
>NW_020934139.1:0-441 GCF_003984885.1 Neopelma chrysocephalum
CCTGTTTATTCCCGATTTTGGAGCTGCTCTTCCCAAAGGTTTGGATCAAAGCTCCATGGAGCTTCCCCCGTGTGTTGTGAGAATTCCAAGGCCTTTTCCATGTTTAACAAGGAGAGTGGATTCAGGGAGAGCTGACAGTGTGTGTGGCTGGTTATCCCTGGTTATTCCCGATTTAGGAGCTGCTTTTCCCAAAGGTTTGGGAATGATGTTCTCACCCTCCATTCCAGGGCCACCATGAATCCAGGCTTAAATCCGCCTCCGGATGACGAAGCAGGTGGAGAAGGAGCAGGTCTGGAATTCCAGATATCCCAAATATAAGATCCCTGTTGAACTAAATTCATTCCAGAGCCTTGGATCACCTCTCCGAGTACTTCCCTGGGAAGAGAAACAGTCGGAGCTTCCAGAGGAGTGTCCTCATGGAGGAGGAGCATTGTCAGCCAG
>NW_020934140.1:0-582 GCF_003984885.1 Neopelma chrysocephalum
GCTCTTCCCACACTCCCCACACTTGTAGGGCCTCTCCCCGGTGTGGATGCGCCGGTGCCTGACGAGGGCGGAGTTGTGCTTGAAGCCCTTCCCGCAGTCGGTGCAGCGGAAGGGCCTCTCATCCGTGTGCGTCCGCTCATGCAGGAGGAGATGTGCGCTTTGCTGAAACCTCTTCCCACATTCCAAGCACTTGTAGGGCCGTTCCCCAGTGTGGATGCGCTGGTGGATGAGGAGGTGGGAGCTCTTTGTGAAGCTCTTCCCACATTGCCCGCATGTATAGGGCCGTTCCCCAGTGTGTAGGTACTGGTGGGTGTGGAGGGTGGAGCTGTCCCTGAAGCTCTTCCCACATTCCCCACACGTGTAGGGCCGTTCCCCAGTGTGTAGGTACTGGTGGATGCGGAGGGTGGAGCTGTCCCTGAAGCTCTTCCCACATTCCCCACACGTGTAGGGACGTTCTTTAGTGTGGATGTGCTGGTGTCGGATCAGCTTGGAGCTTTTGTTGAAGCCCTCGCCACATTCCACACACGTGTAGGGCCGTTCCCCAGTGTGGATGTACTGGTGGGTGCGGAGGGTGGAGCTGTC
>NW_020934141.1:0-446 GCF_003984885.1 Neopelma chrysocephalum
GCTCTTCCCACACTCCCCACACTTGTAGGGCCTCTCCCCGGTGTGGACGCGCCGGTGCCTGACGAGGGTGGAGTTGTGCTTGAAGCCCTTCCCGCAGTCGGTGCAGCGGAAGGGCCTCTCATCCGTGTGCGTCCGCTCATGCAGGAGGAGATGTGCGCTTTGCTGAAACCTCTTCCCACATTCCAAGCATTTGTAGGGCCGTTCCCCAGTGTGGATGCGCTGGTGGATGAGGAGGTGGGAGCTCTTTGTGAAGCTCTTCCCACATTGCCCGCATTTATAGGGCCGTTCCCCAGTGTGTAGGTACTGGTGGGTGCGGAGGGTGGAGCTGTCCCTGAAGCTCTTCCCACATTCCCCACACGTGTAGGGCCGTTCCCCAGTATGTAGGTACTGGTGGATGCAGAGGGTGGAGCTGTCCCTGAAGCTCTTCCCACATTCCTCACACGTGT
>NW_020934142.1:0-582 GCF_003984885.1 Neopelma chrysocephalum
GCTCTTCCCACACTCCCCACACTTGTAGGGCCTCTCCCCGGTGTGGATGCGCCGGTGCCTGACGAGGGCGGAGTTGTGCTTGAAGCCCTTCCCGCAGTCGGTGCAGCGGAAGGGCCTCTCATCCGTGTGCGTCCGCTCATGCAGGAGGAGATGTGCGCTTTGCTGAAACCTCTTCCCACATTCCAAGCACTTGTAGGGCCGTTCCCCAGTGTGGATGCGCTGGTGGATGAGGAGGTGGGAGCTCTTTGTGAAGCTCTTCCCACATTGCCCGCATGTATAGGGCCGTTCCCCAGTGTGTAGGTACTGGTGGGTGTGGAGGGTGGAGCTGTCCCTGAAGCTCTTCCCACATTCCCCACACGTGTAGGGCCGTTCCCCAGTGTGTAGGTACTGGTGGATGCGGAGGGTGGAGCTGTCCCTGAAGCTCTTCCCACATTCCCCACACGTGTAGGGACGTTCTTTAGTGTGGATGTGCTGGTGTCGGATCAGCTTGGAGCTTTTGTTGAAGCCCTCGCCACATTCCACACACGTGTAGGGCCGTTCCCCAGTGTGGATGTACTGGTGGGTGCGGAGGGTGGAGCTGTC
>NW_020934143.1:0-446 GCF_003984885.1 Neopelma chrysocephalum
GCTCTTCCCACACTCCCCACACTTGTAGGGCCTCTCCCCGGTGTGGACGCGCCGGTGCCTGACGAGGGTGGAGTTGTGCTTGAAGCCCTTCCCGCAGTCGGTGCAGCGGAAGGGCCTCTCATCCGTGTGCGTCCGCTCATGCAGGAGGAGATGTGCGCTTTGCTGAAACCTCTTCCCACATTCCAAGCATTTGTAGGGCCGTTCCCCAGTGTGGATGCGCTGGTGGATGAGGAGGTGGGAGCTCTTTGTGAAGCTCTTCCCACATTGCCCGCATTTATAGGGCCGTTCCCCAGTGTGTAGGTACTGGTGGGTGCGGAGGGTGGAGCTGTCCCTGAAGCTCTTCCCACATTCCCCACACGTGTAGGGCCGTTCCCCAGTATGTAGGTACTGGTGGATGCAGAGGGTGGAGCTGTCCCTGAAGCTCTTCCCACATTCCTCACACGTGT
>NW_020934144.1:0-854 GCF_003984885.1 Neopelma chrysocephalum
GGTGGATGCGGAGGGTGGAGCTGTCCCTGAAGCTCTTCCCACATTCCCCACACGTGTAGGGACGTTCCCCAGTGTGGATGAGCTGGTGTCGGATCAGCTTGGAGTTTTGGTTGAAGCTCTGGCCACATTCCCCACATATGTAGAGTTGTTCTCCACTGTGGATGTGCTGGTGGGTGAGAAGGTTGGAGCTGTTACTGAAGCTCTTCCCACATTCCCCACACATGTAGAGCCGTTTCCCAGTGTGGATTTGCTGGTGTTGGATCAGGTGGGAGCTCTGCCTGAAGCTCTTCCCACATTCGTCACACGAATAGGGCCGTTCCCCAGTGTGGATGCGACGGTGCCGGATCAGGTTGGAGTTGGTCCTGAAGCTCTTCCCACATTCTCCACACCTGTAGGGACGTTCTCCACTGTGGATGTGCTGGTGTCGGAGCAGGTCGGGGCTCTTCCTGAAGCTCTTCCCACATTCCAAGCACCTGAAGGGCTTCTGCCTGCTGGGAGGCTGCTCAGGGACCACCAGGTCACAGCTCCCCCTCAAGCTCCAGCCGCTTTCCCGGCACAGGTTGGGTCTTTCCTCCTCACAGCACCCTGGGCTGGCTTTGGAGCCCCTCCTGCGGGGGGATCTCTGGCCCTTTTCCTCCCCGCTGCCTTCCTGCACTATGGAGCCCTTCAAAACGGCCTCTCCCACCAGGGTCTCACAGGGGGATTTGTCCTCCGGGCTCTCCGTCCTCAGCTTGGGGCCTGGGGCAGGAAGCAAGAAGGACAGGGAGGGGATTTGCCTCCGGCCCACAGGGAAGGCCAAGGACATCCCCCCAACTCCGGCCCCGGCAGGACGGCGGCGGCAGCGGGGTTGTCCT
>NW_020934145.1:0-910 GCF_003984885.1 Neopelma chrysocephalum
AACCGGCCTGAGATGGATCGAGAATGGGAATCCCTCTGTGTCCCCCCATGTCAACCCGCTCTGGGTGGGATTTGGGAGGGCACCTGCCCCTCAATAAAGCACCCAGCTCACACCAAAAGGTGCTGGGACCCCCAAAAACCTTCCCACGGCCCCTCAAAGACTCCCAAACACACTCAAAGCCCACCCAGGACCCCACCTAACCCCTTTTCTGGGGTGCTGGGGGCTGCTGGATTCAATCTCAGTCTTGCATTACGACAACAGTTTCAGTTTAGAGGAATTACAGAGCTGTGACTGAAACACTTTGTCCCCCCCAGGTTTTAATGATGGCAAATCAGATCTATTGATAGAAATGAGTTATTTAGGGTTACAAATGATCAGACAAAAGATCTTCATCACAATTATTTACTGCACAGTAGAAACACTAAAACTACCAGGAGTACAGGATAAGATAGGACAGTGCTCTACACTAAAGCAATTCTTGAAGCAATTCTACTCAAGCTGGCACAAAAGCAATAATTCTTAATTAAAGATGGATGGATCTCCCCCAGACCAACGCTCATGGGGAGATCTCTGCTCTCAACCTCCAGCAGTGACCTTGGAGGGCTCCCCAGCCAAGGCAGGAATCTCCACACCCCCCCAAGAAGGGTTCTGTTGGAAGAACCTGCCCCTGTGAAAGGGGACTGGTCCTTTGTGGTCAAAAGGGATGGACTGACAGTCACTGGACTCCAGGGGTTGCCTCACCATCAGGGGCTTCATTCGGGGTGGAAGCAGCAGCCGAGGCTCTTCCGCAGTTGGGGCACTCGTAGGGCTTTCCCTTACTTGTGGGTCTGTTGGTGTGAGGTCAAGTAAGAGCTGCGGGTGAAGCTCTTCCCACACTCCCCACACTTGTAGGGCCTCTCCCCGGTGTGGA
>NW_020934146.1:0-854 GCF_003984885.1 Neopelma chrysocephalum
GGTGGATGCGGAGGGTGGAGCTGTCCCTGAAGCTCTTCCCACATTCCCCACACGTGTAGGGACGTTCCCCAGTGTGGATGAGCTGGTGTCGGATCAGCTTGGAGTTTTGGTTGAAGCTCTGGCCACATTCCCCACATATGTAGAGTTGTTCTCCACTGTGGATGTGCTGGTGGGTGAGAAGGTTGGAGCTGTTACTGAAGCTCTTCCCACATTCCCCACACATGTAGAGCCGTTTCCCAGTGTGGATTTGCTGGTGTTGGATCAGGTGGGAGCTCTGCCTGAAGCTCTTCCCACATTCGTCACACGAATAGGGCCGTTCCCCAGTGTGGATGCGACGGTGCCGGATCAGGTTGGAGTTGGTCCTGAAGCTCTTCCCACATTCTCCACACCTGTAGGGACGTTCTCCACTGTGGATGTGCTGGTGTCGGAGCAGGTCGGGGCTCTTCCTGAAGCTCTTCCCACATTCCAAGCACCTGAAGGGCTTCTGCCTGCTGGGAGGCTGCTCAGGGACCACCAGGTCACAGCTCCCCCTCAAGCTCCAGCCGCTTTCCCGGCACAGGTTGGGTCTTTCCTCCTCAGAGCACCCTGGGCTGGCTTTGGAGCCCCTCCTGCGGGGGGATCTCTGGCCCTTTTCCTCCCCGCTGCCTTCCTGCACTATGGAGCCCTTCAAAACGGCCTCTCCCACCAGGGTCTCACAGGGGGATTTGTCCTCCGGGCTCTCCGTCCTCAGCTTGGGGCCTGGGGCAGGAAGCAAGAAGGACAGGGAGGGGATTTGCCTCCGGCCCACAGGGAAGGCCAAGGACATCTCCCCAACTCCGGCCCCGGCAGGACGGCGGCGGCAGCGGGGTTGTCCT
>NW_020934147.1:0-910 GCF_003984885.1 Neopelma chrysocephalum
AACCGGCCTGAGATGGATCGAGAATGGGAATCCCTCTGTGTCCCCCCGTGTCAACCCGCTCTGGGTGGGATTTGGGAGGGCACCTGCCCCTCAATAAAGCACCCAGCTCACACCAAAAGGTGCTGGGACCCCCAAAAACCTTCCCACCGCCCCTCAAAGACTCCCAAACACACTCAAAGCCCACCCAGGACCCCACCTAACCCCTTTTCTGGGGTGCTGGGGGCTGCTGGATTCAATCTCAGTCTTGCATTACGACAACAGTTTCAGTTTAGAGGAATTACAGAGCTGTGACTGAAACACTTTGTCCCCCCCAGGTTTTAATGATGGCAAATCAGATCTATTGATAGAAATGAGTTATTTAGGGTTACAAATGATCAGACAAAAGATCTTCATCACAATTATTTACTGCACAGTAGAAACACTAAAACTACCAGCAGTACAGGATAAGATAGGACAGTGCTCTACACTAAAGCAATTCTTGAAGCAATTCTACTCAAGCTGGCACAAAAGCAATAATTCTTAATTAAAGATGGATGGATCTCCCCCAGACCAACGCTCATGGGGAGATCTCTGCTCTCAACCTCCAGCAGTGACCTTGGAGGGCTCCCCAGCCAAGGCAGGAATCTCCACACCCCCCCAAGAAGGGTTCTGTTGGAAGAACCTGCCCCTGTGAAAGGGGACTGGTCCTTTGTGGTCAAAAGGGATGGACTGACAGTCACTGGACTCCAGGGGTTGCCTCACCATCAGGGGCTTCATTCGGGGTGGAAGCAGCAGCCGAGGCTCTTCCGCAGTTGGGGCACTCGTAGGGCTTTCCCTTACTTGTGGGTCTGTTGGTGTGAGGTCAAGTAAGAGCTGCGGGTGAAGCTCTTCCCACACTCCCCACACTTGTAGGGCCTCTCCCCGGTGTGGA
>NW_020934148.1:0-473 GCF_003984885.1 Neopelma chrysocephalum
GGGATTTTAAGGATCACCTGGTTCCAACCAGGGACACCTCCCACCATCCCAGGTTGATCCAACCTGGCCTTGGACACTTCCAGGGATCCCATGGAATCACAGAGTGGTTTGGGATTTTAAGGATCACCAGGGACACCTCCCACCATCCCGGGCTGATCCAACCCGGCCTTGGACACTTCCAGGGATCCCATGGAATCACAGAGTGGTTTGGGTGGGAGGGGATTTTAAGGATCACCTGGTTCCAACCAGGGACACCTCCCACCATCCCAGGCTGATCCAACCCGGCCTTGGACACTTCCAAGGATGCCCCATGGAATCATGGAGTGGTTTGGGTGGGAGGGGATTTTAAGGATCACCTGGTTCCAACCCCCTGGCCTTGGACATTCCCAGGGATCCCATGGAATCACAGAGTGGTTTGGGTGGGAAGGGATTTTAAGGATCACCTGGTTCCAACCCTGGTTTGGGTTGGAGGG
>NW_020934149.1:0-494 GCF_003984885.1 Neopelma chrysocephalum
GGAATCATGGAGTGGTTTGGGATTTTAAGGATCTCCTGGTTCCAACCAGGGACACCTCCCACCATCCCAGGGTGATCCAACCTGGCCTTGGACACTTCCAGGGATCCCATGGAATCACAGAGTGGTTTGGGTGGGAGGGGATTTTAAGGATCACCTGGTTCCAACTCCCTGGCCTTGGACACTTCCAGGGATCCCCCATGGAATCATGGAGTGGTTTGGGTTGGAGGGGATTTTAAGGATCACCAGGGACACCTCCCACCATCCCAGGTTGATCCAACCCGGCCTTGGACACTTCCAGGGATCCCATGGAATCACAGAGTGGTTTGGGATTTTAAGGATCACCTGGTTCCAACCAGGGACACCTCCCACCATCCCAGGGTGATCCAACCCGGCCTTGGACACTTCCAGGGATCCCATGGAATCACAGAGTGGTTTGGGTCAGAGGGGATTTTAAGGATCACCTGGTTCCAACCCCCTGGCCTTGGACATTCCCA
>NW_020934150.1:0-473 GCF_003984885.1 Neopelma chrysocephalum
TGGGACACAGACACAAGGGCACAGGGATGGGGTGACAGGGGAACGTGGTGGGACGTGGGCACAGGGGCACAAGGACATGGTGAGAGAGGGACATGGTGGGACACGGGCACAGGGGCACAGGGACATGGTGGTGACAGGGGGATGTGGTGGGACAAGGGCACAGGGGCACAGGGACGTGGTGGGACACAGACACAGGGGCACAGGGATGTGGTGGCAGGGGGACATGGTGGGACACAGGCACAGGGGCACAGGGACATGGTGACAGGGACGTGGTGGGACGCGGGCACAGGGACATTGTGGTGACAGGGGGATGTGGTGGGACATGGACGCAGGGGCACAGGGACGTGGTGACGGGGGATGTGGTGGGACACGGGCACAGGGGCAGAAGGATGTGGTGGCAGGGGGACACGGTGGGACACAGGCACAGGGACACAGGGACATGGTGGGACACAGACACAAGGGCACAGGGATGG
>NW_020934151.1:0-359 GCF_003984885.1 Neopelma chrysocephalum
GTGGGACACGGGCACAGGGGCACAGGGATGTGGTGACAGGGGGATGTAGTGGGACACGGGCACAGGGGCACAGGGACGTGGTGGGACGTGGGCACAGGGGCACAGGGATGTGGTGACAGGGGGACGCAGTGGGACGTGGGCACAGGGGCACAGGGACGTGCTGACAGGGGGACGTGGTGGGACACGGGCACAGGGACACAGGGACACCATGACAGGGGGACATGGTGGGACACGGGCACAGGGACACAGGGACATGGTGGGACATGGATGCAGGGGCACAGGGATGTGGTGACAGGGGGATGTGGTGGGACGTGGGCACAGGGGCACAGGGACATGGTGACAGGGATGTGGTGGAGCAG
>NW_020934152.1:0-535 GCF_003984885.1 Neopelma chrysocephalum
TGGGACACAGACACAAGGGCACAGGGATGGGGTGACAGGGGAACGTGTTGGGACGCGGGCACAGGGGCACAGGGATGTGGTGGGACACAGGCACAGGGGCACAGGGACGTGGTGACAGGGGGACATGGTGGGACGCGGGCACAGGGACAAAGGGACGTGGTGGGACAGGGGCACAGGGACATGGTGAGAGATGGACATAGTGGGACACGGGCACAAGGGCACGGGGACGTGGTGACAGGGAGATGTGGTGGGATGTGGGCACAGGGGCACAGAGACATGGTGGCAGGGGGACGTGGTGGGACACGGGCACAAGGGGCACAGTCACATGGTGAGAGAGGGACATGGTGGGTCACAGACACAGGGGCACAGGGATGTGGTGGCAGGGGGACGTGGTGGGACACGGGCACAGGGGCACTGGGATGTGGTGGGACATGGTGGGTCACAGACACAAGGGCACAGGGACGTGGTGACAGGGGGACGTGGTGGGGCACGGGCACAGGGGCACAGGGACGTGGTGACAGTGGGACACGGGCAC
>NW_020934153.1:0-1337 GCF_003984885.1 Neopelma chrysocephalum
AGCCAAGCCAGACCACATGTTAGAGGTTGTGAGAGAGGAGACAAAAGCAGTAGGAAAGGAGAGACTTCCAGGCATGTTGCCCTAGGCTCAAGAAGTGTGGTTGCAGGAATAGCATTTTCCTCTCAGTACCAATGCAGACTCCTCACCTTCCTCTAGATGTGTTAACTCTGCTCCGATACCTAAGAAGGCAGAACCTTGTCAGGAGTACACAGGCATAGGGAGGACGAACTTGATGCTGTTCTTCCACTTGGGAAGACTGTGAAATCCTCAGGACACTTCACTTGCCTAGAAGTCTGTTTTACAACTTGAGGAGGTGCGGCACTTCCACTGGAATGCTTTTACTCTTACCATTTTCATCATTCCATCGTTTTTCACCTCTTCACAAATATTTTGTGGAGAAAACGCCAGATTAGAAGTAACCAAATTGAACAGTATGTTTCCTGTGGTGTGATGGGTACCCGGGATCTTTCGGGATTTGATCTAGACAAGGGGCCGGGAGTAAGGGTCCTCATCTGCCAAGCTTCCACACCTTCAGCTGCCCTTTCAGATGAGTGGACCAGGGCTCTCTCAGCTCCACCACTCCCAGGTAGCACTCTGGTTTTTGCTCCGTGTGCTCCCTGCGTGTGCGTGAGCGTCACCTACTGAATGTTCATCTTGTTCCCTGCTCATCCCTCAGCACGTTCCCTAGGGAATATGCTGTTCTTGCCACCGCTGGGGCAAGATATCCAACAGCCCTGCTGGACCCGCGTTCCTCTCTCACCCAGCGCATTTACCCAGCAGAGAAAGGCACAGCCAGAGACCCTGGGCTGCTGCCCAGTAGGGTTCATCTAAGTTTCCTGGGGAGCTGAGAGAGAGGCATTCGTCTAGGGCAGATGAAGAAGGACGGGGGGGGCAACCAGAGAGGCGGAGGACACACGTGTTCCCAGAGGAAGCTGCAAGCACCCAGAGAGCTGAGGACAGCACGGGAAGAAGTGAAAGGTACAGCAGGGAAGCAGTCTCGGAGTTCCCAAAAGCCCAGCACTGGATGTGCAGCAGAGCAGGCCATTGCAAATGAGGAGGGGAGGACTGCACTGCGAGCTGACCGGGAAGAGCTCCTGCCCATGAACGAAGTCCCAGAGCCAGGCAATGCTCAGAATGATATCGGCTGAGGGAGCCACAGAGGTTGCTGCCTGGGAAAGGAGAAACCAAAAGAGAGTAATTCAGGCACAGAATTTCTCTGACCTCCTGCTTCCTTTACTCCCCCGAGAGAGTCGTTTCTGGCAGCTCCGTTGTCTCGTGACAGAGAGGTGATTTCTGACCCTCTCAGCAAACAGGCTGGTTGGTCTCAGCATGAACTT
>NW_020934154.1:0-2828 GCF_003984885.1 Neopelma chrysocephalum
TTTCTGACCCTCTCAGCAAACAGGCTGGTTGGTCTCAGCATGAACTTCTTCTATCTCGTCCTCACTTTCTGCCTGGGCCACCTCCTAAGTGCCGGCTTTTCATCAATGCATCCTTTTTCTTCCTCCCAGAAAACACTCAACAGGCTTTTCAGGCCCCTGTGGGGAAACGCCACTGAATAGAGAAAAATCGTTGCCAATCTGGTACTTGCTGTTTTGCACGGGTTCACTCCAGACGATCTCACTTCTGTAAGGAAAGGAGGAGAGAAAGAAGAGAAAACACAGACTCCTTCTCTATCCTTGCTCTTTCCTTCAACCTCTCCCCCTCTGTCTTCTCATCCACCTACTGCCACCACAGGATATATCTCGGCTGTCTCTCTACAGTGACACACTTCTCCATTCCTAAAGAAAATGAGACGATCCTTTCAATGATCCCCTAGACTTATCCAACTCTCACCTCACTAACTTTAATAACTCGTCCGATTCGACCTCCAGGCTGCCTCTGACATGACTTCCAGTTTTCCCCTGGCTGGCAACACATTCAGAGCTCCCTGTTTGCAGGATCAGCATTGTGCGTTCTCAGGGAGTGAGGAACTCCGGGATTGAGAAGCTTTCAGAATTAACAGAATTGACGGTGATGGGAAAGAGAATAGACCTTTTGCTGTGCCTCTGAGTGTCTTTCAAACTGCAGCAGATGTGCTGGTTCCAGCATACCCAGTTCAGGTGTGAAATGCTGTTCCCTGGTCCTCTGAGCAAGCGGAGCAAGAGGGACAGAGAGCAGAGCTCACATACAGAGACGGCATATCTATGAAGTGCAAAGCAGGTGAGACACGCCATGCCTGGTCCGAGCTTTCTCTGGGGAAGGTGCTTCTCCCATGTACTGCATCGCCATAGCACTGGTGCTACAGCCCCTGACAAAACACTTAGTGGTCTATGTCCCCAGCAGAAGTGCTCCTGCTACCAGCAGGGATGCTCCCCGGGAAAGAAGAGGAGAGGCTGAGCCCGCGCTGCTGAGCCCGGAGCGATGTTCTGCTTCTGGTGCCTCTCCACCATTCTCACAAGCGCCTTCCCTGGAGGACAATTCAGGAGTTTCAACGTGCGAAAAGACTAGGGACGTGAGGGAAGAGATAATGGCGATGAAAGGAGCCCATGGCCTGTCCATCTTGAGCTCCCCGATGCCAGTCTGCAACCCTGCCACTCAGCCCGGCCCGCCAACTCCGCGGTGCAAAGCCTTGACCGCCTCCGCTCTACCGCCGCTCTCGCCTGACCTCCGCATCCAACCCACCGACGCCGAAAGACCGAGTGGTGCCGGCGTCGTGCTCAACCTCGGACCAGAATTTTAGGAGGAAGGGAGAGGAAGGGAGATGACGGAGAGGAGGCGGCCCGCCCGGAGCCGAGAGTCGAGGCTACCGGGGTAGCGAGACGCCGGTCGGCGGATCGGAAGACGCGGCTCTGGCGGGGAGCGGGGCTGGCGGCATTGGCCGCAGTTCTGCTCGGTGCGCAGGGCTGGCGGCCGGGGACAGTGGGGGCCGCGGCTGGGGCTGGGGTGGTCGTGCATATCCCTCGAGGTCACCGTCCTGCCTAGCAGTTCCTTCACAGAGCTCTGCCTCCGTACTATCCTCCCGTGCGTCCCTCCCTCTTGTCCACAAAGCATTCCCTCGGAACATTCATCGCTCTTTTCTTTGTCGAGCCGTTCCTGTTTCCTTGTTTTACTTTCTGTCTTTCAGAGAACTCCTGCAGTCCGTCCTTCCTTCCCCTTTCCTACTTTTTTTCTCTCTTTGTTTTGCTTATTCCCGCAGATTTCCATTCTTCACTGACTCCACCAATCCACCTCTCTCTACCCGCACTCATCTCTTCAGCAAATACTAATGGACACTTCCACTACTGCACACCTTGAAATCCGCTTAAAATTCTTCTCCGTATGGTCCTGACTGCTTCTGTGCCCCTAGTACTGGGAAACAAGATCCAGTGTAAAAAGCAATTCCGACGGTTTTTCTTCCTTATCTCCCTGCCAGTGGCGGCAGGCAGAGCCCAGGTGAAGCACGACTCGCTGTTAGAGACCACCGAGGGCAGTGAAATCACCATCAAGTGCTCAAACGCTATCATAGGTATCGGTGATTTTATCCATTTCTACCGGCAGCTCCCGGGCCACAACACCGAACTCCCGGTACGCGCTTCTGAAGTGTCCAGAGAGCGGCGGGCTTCAGCGTGGCGGCTGACGGTGTCGGGAGATCGCCGTTGGACAGTCCTCTGGCTCTCCGGGCCCCGTCATGGGGAGGCGGCGCTCTACTCCTGCGCCTTGGCGATCACGGACTCATTGACACCGTCTTCTTTGGAGCTTTCAGGGGATTTTCGTAGAAATACACAACTCGGTTAATTGTTTCTACAGCGGAGTAAAGTAACGCCCCTAAAAAACAGGTTGTTTCTGTCCTACGGTGAGGCTTGTTAGAGAATGCCCGAGAGCCAAGTGAAGTACACAGCACAGCGCAGCGCAAGTCTGGGCATACTGCAGTCAGTTGCAATGTGTGTCCCTTACTTCTCCTGAGCCGTCGTCTCCTTGATAATCTGATCCACTCCAGGTAGGCAATATGATTCTCTGATTCGAGAAGGTCTTTCTCTTTGGATAGGAGGAGGGGGTTCTGTCCTTTCCTTGATTTTAGAAAAGACACAGTAAGGTTCCGTAAGACTTGGAGTGTCACTCGTGAAGGATCAGACGAGTGCTGTAGAAGCTACATCTCGTGGTGTAGAAGCTTGAAGGCAGACAGTGCGATGGAGCGAGGGGGAAGCCAAGCCAGACCACATGTTAGAGGTTGTGAGAGAGGAGACAAAAG
>NW_020934155.1:0-2740 GCF_003984885.1 Neopelma chrysocephalum
ACCACTGGTTAATGGGATGGGAAGGATTTGGATCTGGGACACTGGGACTCCAGTTAATGGGATGGGAAGGATTTGGATCTGAGACACTGGGATGTGGCACCACTGGTTAATGGGATGGGAATGACCTGGATCTGGGACACTGGAGCTCCAGTTAATGGGATGGGAAGGACCTGGATCTGGGACTCCAGTTAACGGGATGGGAAGGATTTGGATCTGGGACACTGGGACTCAGGACCACTGGATGGAGTTGGGATGGGAAGGATTTGGATCTGGGACACCGGGATTTGGGATCACCCAATAGAAATGGGATGGGAAGGACCTGGATCTGGGATACTGGGATGTGGCACCACTGGTTAATGGGATGGGAAGGACCTGGAGCTGGGACACTGGGACTCAATGGGATGGGAAGGACTTGGATCTGGGACACTGGGACTCCAGTTAATGGGATGGGAAGGACTTGGATCTGGGACACTGGGATGTGGCACCACTGGTTAATGGGATGGGAAGGATGCAGAGCTGGGACACTGGGACTCCAGTTAATGGGATGGGAAGGACCTGGATTTGGGACACTGGGATTCAGGACCCCTGGCTGGATCTGGGCTGGGAAGGATGCAGAGCTGGGACACTGGGATTCGGGACCCCTGGCTAGATCTGGGATGGGAAGGATTTGGCTCTGGGACACTGGGATTCAGGACCCCTGGCTGGATCTGGGATGGGAAGGATTTGGCTCTGGGACACTGGGATTCGGGGCCCCTGGCTGGATCTGGGCTGGGAAGGATTTGGATCTGGGACACTGGGATTCGGGACCCCTGGCTGGATCTGGGATGGGAAGGATTTGGCTCTGGGACACTGGGATTCGGGACCCCTGGCTGGATCTGGGATGGGAAGGATTTGGATCTGGGACACTGGGATTCGGGACCCCTGGCTGGATCTGGGATGGGAAGGATTTGGATCTGGGACACTGGGACCCCAGTTAACAGGATGGGAAGGATGCAGAGCTGGGACACTGGGATTCGGGACCCCTGGCTGGATCTGGGCTGGGAAGGATTTGTCTCTGTGCCCCTCTGTTCTCACCCACCCTCGGCTGCCGGCGCTGGACGTGCGGCGCTGGAGGAGGGATTTGTGCTTCTCCTGGGATTTCATGACGGCCGCGTGCTTGTGCTTCAGCTCCAGCAGCTTGGCCCTCACCTCCTCGTCCCCACACACGTCTGCAACCACATCCTGAGGTCACCCAATGTCACCTCACCCCTCCCAGGGCCACCCTCCATCCCAAAAATAAAAAACACCCACCCAGGGGCGTCTCGTCCAGCAGGGATTTGGCGCCCAGGTCGGCGCCGTGAGCCACCAGCAGCTCCACCAGCTGCACCTGCCGGGGGGAAAATGGGGAAAAATGGGGAAAAATGGGGAAAAACGGGATGGGGAGAGGTGGGAAAAGCGGGATGGGGCTGTGCTCCCAGTGACGTCACACCTGTGAAGTGAGGCAAGGCCTAGAGAGCAAACGTAACGTGGAAATAATGAAAATTAGAGAGTTAATTCAGAAAGCAAGGCCTAGAGAGCAAATGTAATGTGGCAATACGGAAATTAGTGAGTTAATTTAGAGGCCAAAGAAGAGGAAGGACCCCTCAAATTCTCCCCAAATTGAAGACCACACCTCTAAGTAACTCCGCCTAAACCCCACTTAATTAATTAATCACTCAGAGACCGAAAACTTTTGTCTCTGAGCGGTTTCTCCCTCCGTGCCCTTTTTTTTGGGAAGGGGGGGGATAAAACTTGGCCTGACCTGTCCCCAGCAGGCCGCGGCGTGCAGGGGTTGCCACCCGTCCTCATCCCGGGTGTCGGTGCGGGCGCGGTGCTCCAGGAGCAGCTCCGCCGCCTCCAGGTACCCGTTGGCCGCCGCCACGTGGAGCTGGGGGGAATGTGGGAATGTTGGGAATGTTGGGAATGTTGGGAATGTTGAGGACGTTCCCAACATTCAGGGAAATGTGGTACTTTGAGGGGAGTCACCCCCGAGCTCTCACCAAGGTGGCCCCGTGGCCCCGCGGCGCGTCCAGGTCGGCGCCCGCCCGCGCCAGCTCCCGGATTTCCCGGATCATGGAGCGCTCCGTGGCCGCCCGAGCATCCTCGATGCGCTCCTGGGTGATCCCTGGGGGCAAGGGGACAGGGGACAAAGTGATCCCACGGCCCCGTTATTCTCATTATTCCCATTATTCCCGTTATTCCCAGCTTTCCCCTAACCTTGCTCGGCCATGGTGCCTGTTATTCCCATTATTTCCACTATTCCCATTATTCCCGTTATTCCCGGTTTTCCCCTCACCCTGCTCAGCCATGGTGCCCGTTATTCCCATTATTCCTGTTATTCCTGGTTTTCCCCTCACCCTGCTAGGCCATGGCGCCCCTTATTCCCATTATTCCTGTTATTTATTCCCATTATTCCCGTTATTCCTGGTTTCCTCCTCACCCTGCTAGGCCATGGCACCCGTTATTCCCATTATTCCCGTTATTTATTCCTGGTTTTCCCATTATTCCCGTTATTCCCGGTGTTCCCCTAATCTTGCTCGGCCATGGTGCCCGTTATTCCCACTATTCCCATTATTCCCATTATTCCCATTATTCCCACTATTCCCATTATTCCCAGACTTCCCCTCACCCTGCTCGGCCATGGCGCCCGTTACTCCCATTATTTCCGTTATTCCCATTATTCCCGTTATTCCCGGTTTTTCCCCTCACCCTGCTCAGCCAT
>NW_020934155.1:2840-4706 GCF_003984885.1 Neopelma chrysocephalum
CACCCTGCTCGGCCATGGTGCCCGTTATTCCCATTATTCCTGTTATTCCCATTATTTATTCCCGGTTTTCCCTCACCCTGCTCGGCCATGGTGCCCCTTATTCCCATTATTCCCGTTATTCCCGTTATTTATTCCCGGGTTTTCCCTCACCCTGCTCGGCCATTATTCCCATTATTCCCGTTGTTATTCCCGTTATTTATTCCCAGTTTCCCCTCACCCTGCTCGGCCATGGCACCCATTATTCCCGTTGTTATTCCCGTTGTTATTCCCGGTTTTCCCTCACCCTGCTCGGCCATGGCGCCCATTATTCCCATTGTTATTCCCGTTGTTATTCCCGGTTTTCCCTCACCCTGCTCGGCCATGGCGCTCTCCAGAAAATCCAGGGTGGCCTCGTCCTCGCAGAGGTCGTAGGGCATGTTCCCGTCGGAATTCACGGCCAGCAGGTCGGCGCCGCTGTGCCGGGACAATTCCCAGGGTCAGGAATTCCCTGAGGTGTCCCAGGGGCCCATCCCGATCCCGGAATTCCCGCGGTACCGTCGGACGAGCAGCTGGACCAGGCGGAGGTGGCCGCAGGTGGCGGCGGCGTGGAGGGGCGTCCACAGCTCCGTGTCCCGGGAATTCACGTCGGCGCCGGAGTCCAGGAGCACGGACACCACGGGGACGGAGTCGTCGATGCAGCACTGGGAATGGGAAAGGTTGGGATGGGCCGGGAATGCCGTGGGATAGCCTGGGATGGAGGCGGGAGGGGGGTGACGGTGTGGGATGTGTTGGTGGGATGGGATGGGATGGGAAGGATGGGATGGGATGGGATGGGATGGGAAGGATGGGGAGCCAGGATACTGGGATTCGGGATCACTGGATGGAGATGGGATGGGAAGGACCTGGATCTGGGATGCTGGGATTCAGGATGGGAAGGACCTGTATCTGGGACACTGGGATTTGGGATCACCAGATGGAGAAGGGATGGGAAGGACCTGGATCTGGGACACTGGGACTCCAGTTAATGGGATGGGAAGGACTCAGAGCTGGGACACTGGGATTCAGGATCACTGGATGGAAATGGGATGGGAAGGTCCTGGATCTGGGACACTGGGATATGGCACCACTGGTTAATGGGATGGGAAGGACCTGGATCATCTGGGACACTGGGATCCAGCACTGCAAATTAATGGGATGGGAAGGACCCAGAGCTGGGACACTGGGATTTGGGATCACCGGATGGAGATGGAGTGGGAAGGACTTGGATCTGGGACACTGGGATTCGGGATCACCTGATGGAGATGGGATGGGAAGGCCCTGGATCTGGGACACTGGGATGTGGCACCACTGGTTAATGGGATAGGAAGGATTCGAATCTGGGAACACCAGGATCTGGGATCACTGGATAATGGGATGGGAAGGACTTGGATCTGGGAACACCAGGATCTGGGATCACTGGTTAACAGGATGGGATGGACTTGGATCTGGGAACACCAGGATCTGGGATCACTGGTTAACAGGGTGGGAAGGACTTGGATCTGGGATCACTGGGATTTGGGATCAGGGGCCAGGGCCGGGCTGGGAAGGCTGGAGAGCAGAATTCCCGGCAGAATTCCCGGGGCTGATCCCGTTACCTGGTGCAGGGCCGTCAGTCCGTCCTCGTTGCACAGGTCAGGGCTGATCCCGCTCTCCAGGAACTGCCGGACTGGGAAGCAACGGGACGGGAATGAGGGAGCTGCCACCGGCACCGGGGATCCCCACGGCATTCCCGAACTTCCCAGGGCATTCCTGAGCTTCCCAGGGCAACCACACAACGGAACCACATCCCAACGGAACCACCGAGGATCCCAAGGACACTTCCAGGGATCCCAATGGCACTTCCAAGGA
>NW_020934156.1:0-2740 GCF_003984885.1 Neopelma chrysocephalum
ACCACTGGTTAATGGGATGGGAAGGATTTGGATCTGGGACACTGGGACTCCAGTTAATGGGATGGGAAGGATTTGGATCTGAGACACTGGGATGTGGCACCACTGGTTAATGGGATGGGAATGACCTGGATCTGGGACACTGGAGCTCCAGTTAATGGGATGGGAAGGACCTGGATCTGGGACTCCAGTTAACGGGATGGGAAGGATTTGGATCTGGGACACTGGGACTCAGGACCACTGGATGGAGTTGGGATGGGAAGGATTTGGATCTGGGACACCGGGATTTGGGATCACCCAATAGAAATGGGATGGGAAGGACCTGGATCTGGGATACTGGGATGTGGCACCACTGGTTAATGGGATGGGAAGGACCTGGAGCTGGGACACTGGGACTCAATGGGATGGGAAGGACTTGGATCTGGGACACTGGGACTCCAGTTAATGGGATGGGAAGGACTTGGATCTGGGACACTGGGATGTGGCACCACTGGTTAATGGGATGGGAAGGATGCAGAGCTGGGACACTGGGACTCCAGTTAATGGGATGGGAAGGACCTGGATTTGGGACACTGGGATTCAGGACCCCTGGCTGGATCTGGGCTGGGAAGGATGCAGAGCTGGGACACTGGGATTCGGGACCCCTGGCTAGATCTGGGATGGGAAGGATTTGGCTCTGGGACACTGGGATTCAGGACCCCTGGCTGGATCTGGGATGGGAAGGATTTGGCTCTGGGACACTGGGATTCGGGGCCCCTGGCTGGATCTGGGCTGGGAAGGATTTGGATCTGGGACACTGGGATTCGGGACCCCTGGCTGGATCTGGGATGGGAAGGATTTGGCTCTGGGACACTGGGATTCGGGACCCCTGGCTGGATCTGGGATGGGAAGGATTTGGATCTGGGACACTGGGATTCGGGACCCCTGGCTGGATCTGGGATGGGAAGGATTTGGATCTGGGACACTGGGACCCCAGTTAACAGGATGGGAAGGATGCAGAGCTGGGACACTGGGATTCGGGACCCCTGGCTGGATCTGGGCTGGGAAGGATTTGTCTCTGTGCCCCTCTGTTCTCACCCACCCTCGGCTGCCGGCGCTGGACGTGCGGCGCTGGAGGAGGGATTTGTGCTTCTCCTGGGATTTCATGACGGCCGCGTGCTTGTGCTTCAGCTCCAGCAGCTTGGCCCTCACCTCCTCATCCCCACACACGTCTGGAATCACATCCTGAGGTCACCCAATGTCACCTCACCCCTCCCAGGGCCACCCTCCATCCCAAAAATAAAAAACACCCACCCAGGGGCGTCTCGTCCAGCAGGGATTTGGCGCCCAGGTCGGCGCCGTGAGCCACCAGCAGCTCCACCAGCTGCACCTGCCGGGGGGAAAATGGGGAAAAATGGGGAAAAATGGGGAAAAACGGGATGGGGAGAGGTGGGAAAAGCGGGATGGGGCTGTGCTCCCAGTGACGTCACACCTGTGAAGTGAGGCAAGGCCTAGAGAGCAAACGTAACGTGGAAATAATGAAAATTAGAGAGTTAATTCAGAAAGCAAGGCCTAGAGAGCAAATGTAATGTGGCAATACGGAAATTAGTGAGTTAATTTAGAGGCCAAAGAAGAGGAAGGACCCCTCAAATTCTCCCCAAATTGAAGACCACACCTCTAAGTAACTCCGCCTAAACCCCACTTAATTAATTAATCACTCAGAGACCGAAAACTTTTGTCTCTGAGCGGTTTCTCCCTCCGTGCCCTTTTTTTTGGGAAGGGGGGGGATAAAACTTGGCCTGACCTGTCCCCAGCAGGCCGCGGCGTGCAGGGGTTGCCACCCGTCCTCATCCCGGGTGTCGGTGCGGGCGCGGTGCTCCAGGAGCAGCTCCGCCGCCTCCAGGTACCCGTTGGCCGCCGCCACGTGGAGCTGGGGGGAATGTGGGAATGTTGGGAATGTTGGGAATGTTGGGAATGTTGAGGACGTTCCCAACATTCAGGGAAATGTGGTACTTTGAGGGGAGTCACCCCCGAGCTCTCACCAAGGTGGCCCCGTGGCCCCGCGGCGCGTCCAGGTCGGCGCCCGCCCGCGCCAGCTCCCGGATTTCCCGGATCATGGAGCGCTCCGTGGCCGCCCGAGCATCCTCGATGCGCTCCTGGGTGATCCCTGGGGGCAAGGGGACAGGGGACAAAGTGATCCCACGGCCCCGTTATTCTCATTATTCCCATTATTCCCGTTATTCCCAGCTTTCCCCTAACCTTGCTCGGCCATGGTGCCTGTTATTCCCATTATTTCCACTATTCCCATTATTCCCGTTATTCCCGGTTTTCCCCTCACCCTGCTCAGCCATGGTGCCCGTTATTCCCATTATTCCTGTTATTCCTGGTTTTCCCCTCACCCTGCTAGGCCATGGCGCCCCTTATTCCCATTATTCCTGTTATTTATTCCCATTATTCCCGTTATTCCTGGTTTCCTCCTCACCCTGCTAGGCCATGGCACCCGTTATTCCCATTATTCCCGTTATTTATTCCTGGTTTTCCCATTATTCCCGTTATTCCCGGTGTTCCCCTAATCTTGCTCGGCCATGGTGCCCGTTATTCCCACTATTCCCATTATTCCCATTATTCCCATTATTCCCACTATTCCCATTATTCCCAGACTTCCCCTCACCCTGCTCGGCCATGGCGCCCGTTACTCCCATTATTTCCGTTATTCCCATTATTCCCGTTATTCCCGGTTTTTCCCCTCACCCTGCTCAGCCAT
>NW_020934156.1:2840-4706 GCF_003984885.1 Neopelma chrysocephalum
CACCCTGCTCGGCCATGGTGCCCGTTATTCCCATTATTCCTGTTATTCCCATTATTTATTCCCGGTTTTCCCTCACCCTGCTCGGCCATGGTGCCCCTTATTCCCATTATTCCCGTTATTCCCGTTATTTATTCCCGGGTTTTCCCTCACCCTGCTCGGCCATTATTCCCATTATTCCCGTTGTTATTCCCGTTATTTATTCCCAGTTTCCCCTCACCCTGCTCGGCCATGGCACCCATTATTCCCGTTGTTATTCCCGTTGTTATTCCCGGTTTTCCCTCACCCTGCTCGGCCATGGCGCCCATTATTCCCATTGTTATTCCCGTTGTTATTCCCGGTTTTCCCTCACCCTGCTCGGCCATGGCGCTCTCCAGAAAATCCAGGGTGGCCTCGTCCTCGCAGAGGTCGTAGGGCATGTTCCCGTCGGAATTCACGGCCAGCAGGTCGGCGCCGCTGTGCCGGGACAATTCCCAGGGTCAGGAATTCCCTGAGGTGTCCCAGGGGCCCATCCCGATCCCGGAATTCCCGCGGTACCGTCGGACGAGCAGCTGGACCAGGCGGAGGTGGCCGCAGGTGGCGGCGGCGTGGAGGGGCGTCCACAGCTCCGTGTCCCGGGAATTCACGTCGGCGCCGGAGTCCAGGAGCACGGACACCACGGGGACGGAGTCGTCGATGCAGCACTGGGAATGGGAAAGGTTGGGATGGGCCGGGAATGCCGTGGGATAGCCTGGGATGGAGGCGGGAGGGGGGTGACGGTGTGGGATGTGTTGGTGGGATGGGATGGGATGGGAAGGATGGGATGGGATGGGATGGGATGGGAAGGATGGGGAGCCAGGATACTGGGATTCGGGATCACTGGATGGAGATGGGATGGGAAGGACCTGGATCTGGGATGCTGGGATTCAGGATGGGAAGGACCTGTATCTGGGACACTGGGATTTGGGATCACCAGATGGAGAAGGGATGGGAAGGACCTGGATCTGGGACACTGGGACTCCAGTTAATGGGATGGGAAGGACTCAGAGCTGGGACACTGGGATTCAGGATCACTGGATGGAAATGGGATGGGAAGGTCCTGGATCTGGGACACTGGGATATGGCACCACTGGTTAATGGGATGGGAAGGACCTGGATCATCTGGGACACTGGGATCCAGCACTGCAAATTAATGGGATGGGAAGGACCCAGAGCTGGGACACTGGGATTTGGGATCACCGGATGGAGATGGAGTGGGAAGGACTTGGATCTGGGACACTGGGATTCGGGATCACCTGATGGAGATGGGATGGGAAGGCCCTGGATCTGGGACACTGGGATGTGGCACCACTGGTTAATGGGATAGGAAGGATTCGAATCTGGGAACACCAGGATCTGGGATCACTGGATAATGGGATGGGAAGGACTTGGATCTGGGAACACCAGGATCTGGGATCACTGGTTAACAGGATGGGATGGACTTGGATCTGGGAACACCAGGATCTGGGATCACTGGTTAACAGGGTGGGAAGGACTTGGATCTGGGATCACTGGGATTTGGGATCAGGGGCCAGGGCCGGGCTGGGAAGGCTGGAGAGCAGAATTCCCGGCAGAATTCCCGGGGCTGATCCCGTTACCTGGTGCAGGGCCGTCAGTCCGTCCTCGTTGCACAGGTCAGGGCTGATCCCGCTCTCCAGGAACTGCCGGACTGGGAAGCAACGGGACGGGAATGAGGGAGCTGCCACCGGCACCGGGGATCCCCACGGCATTCCCGAACTTCCCAGGGCATTCCTGAGCTTCCCAGGGCAACCACACAACGGAACCACATCCCAACGGAACCACCGAGGATCCCAAGGACACTTCCAGGGATCCCAATGGCACTTCCAAGGA
>NW_020934157.1:0-429 GCF_003984885.1 Neopelma chrysocephalum
TTCCAGTGGAACCATGGAGAATCCCAATGGATCCACAGAGAATCCCAATGGCACTTCTAAGGATTCCAATGGCACTGACAAGCATCCGAATGGATCCATGGAGAATCCCAATGGAACCACTGAGCACCCCAATGGCACTTCCAAGGATTCCAATGGCACTGCCGAGTATCCCAAGGATCCCAGCAGCATCCCAATGGAACCATGGAGAATCCCAATGGCACTTCCAAGGATTCCAGTGGCACTGTGAGCATCCCAATGGATCCATGGAGAATCCCAATGGAATCACAGAGAATCCCAATGGCACTTCCAAGGATTCCAATGGCACTGACAAGCATCCCAAGAATCCCAGCAGCATCCCAATGGAAACATGGAGAATCCCAACGGAACCACAGAGAATCCCAATGGCACTTCCAAGGATTCCAGTGGCAC
>NW_020934158.1:0-2654 GCF_003984885.1 Neopelma chrysocephalum
TTCCAGTGGAACCATGGAGAATCCCAATGGATCCACAGAGAATCCCAATGACACTTCCAAGGATTCCAATGGCACTGCCGAGCATCCCAAGGATCCCAGCAGCATCTCAATGGAACCATGGAGAATCCCAACGGAACCACAGGGAATCCCAATGGCACTTCCAAGGATTCCAGTGGCACTGAGAAGCATCCCAAGGATCCCAGCAGTATTCCAATGGAACCACAGAGAATCCCAAGGGCACTTCCAAGGATTCCAATGGCACTGCCAAGATCCCAATGGAAACATGGAGAATCCCAATGGAACCACAGAGAATCCCAATGGCACTTCCAAGGATTCCAGTGGCACTGACAAGCATCCCAATGGATCCATGGAGAATCCCAGTGGAACCACAGAGAATCCCAATGGCACTTCCAAGGATTCCAGTGGCACTCCCAAGCACCCCAAGGGCACTTCCAAGGATTCCCACGGTGCTGCCAAACATCCCAAGGATCCCAGCAGCATCCCAATGGATCCATGGAGAATCCCAACGGAACCACTGAACACCCCAATGGCACTTCCAAGGATTCCATGGGTACCACTGAGCATCCCAATGGAACGTGGAGCATCCCAAGGGCATCACTGAGCATCTCAGTGGCACTTCCAAGGATTCCCATGGCACTTCCGAGCATCCCAGGGATCCCAGCAGCATCCCAATGGAATCCCCAAGCATCCCAACATTCCCAATCCCAAGGATTCCCACCAGCACCGCGAGCATCCCAAGCCTCCCCCCGGCCCCGCCTGGGATCCGGCGTCGCCACATCCCGACTCCTGAGCGCTCCGTGACCTCCCCTGCCCCCGGAAAAACGGGATAAAGGCCTCCACACATCCCACCTCATTCCCGGGGATATTTAGGAGCCAAAAAAATCAGGATTTTCACCCCGATTTCCGGGAATTCTGGAAAATCCCACCTTCCTCGGCGTCGTGCCGGGCGGCCGCTTCCAGGAGCCGGACGCTGGCCGGGAACGTCACCCTTTTCCCGGGGCTGCTTCCACTTCCAGTGCTGCTCTTCCTCCTCTTCCCCCTCTTCCTCTCGGCTCCCGCCTTCGTTCCCGGCGCCTCCTTTTCCGCCTGCGCCCACTTTTTGAGCTGCTGCTGCCGCCGTTTCTGGGCGTGTTGGAGCCTCTCCGGGGTGCTGAGCCGGGACACCGCCGGCATCTCCGCCAGCAGCTCCGCGTGCTCCGCCATGGCCGCTCCAAATTCCCGGGAAAAGCGCCGCCGATCCCGCCGGGAAGGAGCTGTGGGAGCCGCGGCTCTGCCAGCAGCATCACACCCCCTCCCCGCCCGATTCCCGACGGATAGAAACCTCTATCCCTGTTTCCCGAGGTTTTCCCGCGGGGAAAACGCCGCGCGTTCCAGGAGTTTGGGAAGCATCTCCCCCCTTCCCCCTGGGTGCTGCGGGAGGGAGGCCGGAATTCCCGCTGGGATGAGGGTTAAGGCTGGAGGGGCATCCGAAGGCACGGTGAGGTGATGCCGGATCCCAAGGCACGGAGACGGCGATGCCGGAAAAATCCCGTCAGCTCGATCCCGGGTAATTCCGCTGAGCTGTCCCGCCGAGTTGCTGCTGCCTTCCCACCCTCTGGAAGCGTTTCCCGGTCATCCAGCAGCTCCGGGATCACCGGGGAGCCAAGGAGCCGGCTGGGAATGTCCCGGGATGGAGGGATCTCCGGGATAACACCGCGACGGCCGCGGCGGGATGAGCTCGGCACGGTCGGAATCCTATGGGAAGAAGAAGGGATTGTTAAATCCAGGGAGAGGCTCCTGCTGGAATCCTACGGGAAGAAGAAGGGATTGTTAAATCCAGGGAGAGGCTCCTGCCCAACCCACGGCCGGTTCTCCCGGTTTTCCTAAGCCGGGATTAACCTACAATCCATGTGGGAGGGAATTCCCGACTGCGGAGCCTCAGGACACCTCGAAGGGAGTGGGGGGGTTTTTACCGGGAGAAGGGATCACCGGGATCCTCCGAGGCCGGACCAGGAGATCCCGGCACGTCCCGGCTGTGCCGGAGGATTCCGGACGGGTGCGGAAAAACCGGGAGAGCCGCCGCCCCCGCGCCGGCATCGCCCTCTGGGCAGGGCCGGGGCAGGAACGGGCGGATTCCGCCCCGTGCGATTCCCAAACCGGCTTCTTTCCCCCCCCCCCCTTCCTTCGGAATCGCGGCCACTTCACCGGGCAAAGTCCGGCGGGGAAGGGAAAAGAATTCCGGCGCCTTAATCCCGGGGGTAAATCCCTTCGGAACGCCGAGGGAAAGGGCAAAGCCTTGGGAGGGAGTGGGGGAGGTCAATCCTGCTTCAATCCCACTGATCCCACCACAGCGGATCCCACTGGGATCGATCCGTCGGGACGGATCCCGTCCCGTGCCGGGAACGCCGATGGAAAAACCGGAGCCTCGACCCCTCAACTACTCCACGGATCCACCCGAAAATTCCCGAAACGGCCCCAAATTTCAGGAGCTGACCCGCCGGGAGCCGGTTTCCCCCCCCCGGGAATTGGGGAGCCGGTTCTCCGGGAACGCGCCACCGGATCCCGGCACGCGCCGGGAATTTCCCTTTCAAATTTCTTTCCGAGGCAGCCTCCAAACAAAAACAAACCAGCCCGGCCTGATCTTTTATTTATCG
>NW_020934159.1:0-2559 GCF_003984885.1 Neopelma chrysocephalum
ACCACAGAGAATCCCAATGGCACTTCCAAGGATTCCAGTGGCACTGACAAGCATCCCAATGGATCCATGGAGAATCCCAATGGAACCACAGAGAATCCCAATGGCACTTCCAAGGATTCCAGTGGCACTCCCAAGCACCCCAAGGGCACTTCCAAGGATTCCCACGGTGCTGCCAAACATCCCAAGGATCCCAGCAGCATCCCAATGGAACCAGGGAGAATCCCAGTGGAACCACAGAGAATCCCGATGGCACTTCCAAGGATTCCAATGGCACTCCCAAGATCCCAATGGAAACATGGAGAATCCCAATGGAACCACAGAGAATCCCAATGGCACTTCCAAGCACCCCAATGGAAACGTGGAGAATCCCAATGGAACCACTGAGCACTCCAATGGCACTTCCAAGGATTCCAGTGGAACCATGGAGAATCCCAACAAAACCACTGAGCACCCCAATGGCAATTCCAAGGATTCCAATGGCACTCCCAAGATCCCAATGGAACCATGGAGAATCCCAGTGGAACCACGGAGAATCCCAATGGCACTTCCAAGGATTCCAATGGCACTTCCGAGCATCCCAAGGATCCCAGCAGCATCCCAATGGAATCCCCAAGCATCCCAACATTCCCAATCCCAAGGATTCCCACCAGCACCGCGAGCATCCCAAGCCTCCCCCCGGCCCCGCCTGGGATCCGGCGTCGCCACATCCCGACTCCTGAGCGCTCCGTGACCTCCCCCGCCCCCGGAAAAACGGGATAAAGGCCTCCACACATCCCACCTCATTCCCGGGGATATTTAGGAGCCAAAAAAATCAGGATTTTCACCCCGATTTCCGGGAATCCTGGAAAATCCCACCTTCCTCGGCGTCGTGCCGGGCGGCCGCTTCCAGGAGCCGGACGCTGGCCGGGAACGTCACCCTTTTCCCGGGGCTGCTTCCACTTCCAGTGCTGCTCTTCCTCCTCTTCCCCCTCTTCCTCTCGGCTCCCGCCCTCGTTCCCGGCGCCTCCTTTTCCGCCTGCGCCCACTTTTTGAGCTGCTGCTGCCGCCGTTTCTGGGCGTGTTGGAGCCTCTCCGGGGTGCTGAGCCGGGACACCGCCGGCATCTCCGCCAGCAGCTCCGCGTGCTCCGCCATGGCCGCTCCAAATTCCCGGGAAAAGCGCCGCCGATCCCGCCGGGAAGGAGCTGTGGGAGCCGCGGCTCTGCCAGCAGCATCACACCCCCTCCCCGCCCGATTCCCGACGGATAGAAACCTCTATCCCTGTTTCCCGAGGTTTTCCCGCGGGGAAAACGCCGCGCGTTCCGGGAGTTTGGGAAGCATCTCCCCCCTTCCCCCTGGGTGCTGCGGGAGGGAGGCCGGAATTCCCGCCGGGATGAGGGTTAAGGCTGGAGGGGCATCCGAAGGCACGGAGAGGTGATGCCGGATCCCAAGGCACGGAGACGGCGATGCCGGAAAAATCCCGTCAGCTCGATCCCGGATAATTCCGCTGAGTTGTCCCGTCGAGTTGCTGCCTTCCCACCCTCTGGAAGCGTTTCCCGGTCATCCAGCAGCTCCGGGATCACCGGGGAGCCAAGGAGCCGGCTGGGAATGTCCCGGGATGGAGGGATCTCCGGGATAACACCGCGACGGCCGCGGCGGGATGAGCTCGGCACGGTCGGAATCCTATGGGAAGAAGAAGGGATTGTTAAATCCAGGGAGAGGCTCCTGCTGGAATCCTACGGGAAGAAGAAGGGATTGTTAAATCCAGGGAGAGGCTCCTGCCCAACCCACGGCCGGTTCTCCCGGTTTTCCTAAGCCGGGATTAACCTACAATCCATGTGGGAGGGAATTCCCGACTCCGGAGCCTCAGGACACCTCGAAGGGAGTGGGGGGGTTTTTACCGGGAGAAGGGATCACCGGGATCCTCCGAGGCCGGACCAGGAGATCCCGGCACGTCCCGGCTGTGCCGGAGGATTCCGGACGGGTGCGGAAAAACCGGGAGAGCCGCCGCCCCCGCGCCGGCATCGCCCTCTGGGCAGGGCCGGGGCAGGAACGGGCGGATTCCGCCCCGTGCGATTCCCAAACCGGCTTCTTTCCCCCCCCCCCCTTCCTTCGGAATCGCGGCCACTTCACCGGGCAAAGTCCGGCGGGGAAGGGAAAAGAATTCCGGCGCCTTAATCCCGGGGGTAAATCCCTTCGGAACGCCGAGGGAAAGGGCAAAGCCTTGGGAGGGAGTGGGGGAGGTCAATCCTGCTTCAATCCCGCTGATCCCACCACAGCGGATCCCACTGGGATCGATCCGTCGGGACGGATCCCGTCCCGTGCCGGGAACGCCGATGGAAAAACCGGAGCCTCGACCCCTCAACTACTCCACGGATCCACCCGAAAATTCCCGAAACGGCCCCAAATTTCAGGAGCTGACCCGCCGGGAGCCGGTTTCCCCCCCCCGGGAATTGGGGAGCCGGTTCTCCGGGAACGCGCCACCGGATCCCGGCACGCGCCGGGAATTTCCCTTTCAAATTTCTTTCCGAGGCGGCCTCCAAACAAAAACAAACCAGCCCGGCCTGATCTTTTATTTATCG
>NW_020934160.1:0-416 GCF_003984885.1 Neopelma chrysocephalum
ACACTGGGATGTGGCACCACTGGTTAATGGGATGGGAAGGACCTGGATCTGGGACACTGGGATTCAGGATCACCTGATGGAGACGGGATGGGAAGGACCTGGATCTGGGACACTGGGATATGGCACCACTGGTTAATGGGATGGGAAGGACCTGGATCTGAGACACTGGGATTCGGGATCACCCGATAGAAATGGGATGGGAAGGACCCAGAGCTGGGAGATCAGGATTTGGGACCACTGGATGGAAATGGGATGGGAAGGACCTGGATCTGGGACACTGGGACTCCAGTTAGCGGGATGGGAAGGCCCTGTCTCTGGGACACTGGGATTCGGGATCACCTGATGGAGATGGGATGGGAAGGACCTGGATCTGGGACACTGGGATGTGGCACCACTGGTTAATGGGATGGGAAGGA
>NW_020934161.1:0-471 GCF_003984885.1 Neopelma chrysocephalum
GGAAGGACCTGGATCTGGGAACACCAGGATCTGGGATCACTGGATAACAGGATGGGAAGGACCTGGATCTGGGAACACCAGGATCTGGGATCACTGGTTAACAGGACGGGAAGGACTTGGATCTGGGATCACTGGGATTTGGGATCAGGGGCCGGGGCCGGGCTGGGAAGGCTGGAGAGCAGAATTCCCGGCAGAATTCCCGGGGCTGATCCCGTTACCTGGTGCAGGGCCGTCAGTCCGTCCTCGTTGCACAGGTCGGGGCTGATCCCGCTCTCCAGGAACTGCCGGACTGGGAAGCAACGGGACGGGAATGAGGGAGCTGCCACCGGCACCGGGGATCCCCACGGCATTCCCGAACTTCCCAGGGCATTCCTGAGCTTCCCAGGGCAACCACCCAACGGAACCACATCCCCATGGAACCACTGAGGATCCCAAGGACACTTCCAGGGATCCCAATGGCACTTCCAAGGA
>NW_020934162.1:0-416 GCF_003984885.1 Neopelma chrysocephalum
ACACTGGGATGTGGCACCACTGGTTAATGGGATGGGAAGGACCTGGATCTGGGACACTGGGATTCAGGATCACCTGATGGAGACGGGATGGGAAGGACCTGGATCTGGGACACTGGGATATGGCACCACTGGTTAATGGGATGGGAAGGACCTGGATCTGAGACACTGGGATTCGGGATCACCCGATAGAAATGGGATGGGAAGGACCCAGAGCTGGGAGATCAGGATTTGGGACCACTGGATGGAAATGGGATGGGAAGGACCTGGATCTGGGACACTGGGACTCCAGTTAGCGGGATGGGAAGGCCCTGTCTCTGGGACACTGGGATTCGGGATCACCTGATGGAGATGGGATGGGAAGGACCTGGATCTGGGACACTGGGATGTGGCACCACTGGTTAATGGGATGGGAAGGA
>NW_020934163.1:0-471 GCF_003984885.1 Neopelma chrysocephalum
GGAAGGACCTGGATCTGGGAACACCAGGATCTGGGATCACTGGATAACAGGATGGGAAGGACCTGGATCTGGGAACACCAGGATCTGGGATCACTGGTTAACAGGACGGGAAGGACTTGGATCTGGGATCACTGGGATTTGGGATCAGGGGCCGGGGCCGGGCTGGGAAGGCTGGAGAGCAGAATTCCCGGCAGAATTCCCGGGGCTGATCCCGTTACCTGGTGCAGGGCCGTCAGTCCGTCCTCGTTGCACAGGTCGGGGCTGATCCCGCTCTCCAGGAACTGCCGGACTGGGAAGCAACGGGACGGGAATGAGGGAGCTGCCACCGGCACCGGGGATCCCCACGGCATTCCCGAACTTCCCAGGGCATTCCTGAGCTTCCCAGGGCAACCACCCAACGGAACCACATCCCCATGGAACCACTGAGGATCCCAAGGACACTTCCAGGGATCCCAATGGCACTTCCAAGGA
>NW_020934164.1:0-513 GCF_003984885.1 Neopelma chrysocephalum
CCCCACTGTCCCCCACTGTCCCCCACTGTCCCACCCCAGTGTCCCCCAGTGTCCCCCAGTGTCCCTGGTGTCCCTCACCTGCCGGTGCCGTGTGTCGGCTCCGTCCCTGTCCCTGTCCTCGTCCTCGCTGTCCCCACGTCCCCCGCGCTGCCACACGATGGCCTCTCGCTCGTGCTCCCTCCGGTAGAGGCTGGAGCGCTCGGACACGCTCACCCTGCGCACCACCTTCCTGCCACACGGAATTCCGGGATGCAGCCGGAGCCCCCGGAGCGACACCGCGGTGGCACCGGGGATGGAGGGACCCGCCCAGAGCTGGGACACTGGGATGTGGCACCAGTGGGTAATGGGATGGGAAGGCCCTGGCTCTGGGACACTGGGATTCAGGATCACCTGATGGACATGGGATGGGAAGGACCTGGATCTGGGACACTGGGACTCCAGTTAATGGGATGGGAAGGATACAGAGCTGGGACACTGGGATGTGGCACCACTGGTTAATGGGATGGGAAGGAT
>NW_020934165.1:0-514 GCF_003984885.1 Neopelma chrysocephalum
CCCCACTGTCCCCCACTGTCCCCCACTGTCCCACCCCAGTGTCCCCCCAGTGTCCCCCGGTGTCCCTGGTGTCCCTCACCTGCCGGTGCCGTGTGTCGGCTCCGTCCCTGTCCCTGTCCTCGTCCTCGCTGTCCCCACGTCCCCCGCGCTGCCACACGATGGCCTCTCGCTCGTGCTCCCTCCGGTAGAGGCTGGAGCGCTCGGACACGCTCACCCTGCGCACCACCTTCCTGCCACACGGAATTCCGGGATGCAGCCGGAGCCCCCGGAGCGACACCGCGGTGGCACCGGGGATGGAGGGACCCGCCCAGAGCTGGGACACTGGGATGTGGCACCAGTGGGTAATGGGATGGGAAGGCCCTGGCTCTGGGACACTGGGATTCAGGATCACCTGATGGACATGGGATGGGAAGGACCTGGATCTGGGACACTGGGACTCCAGTTAATGGGATGGGAAGGATACAGAGCTGGGACACTGGGATGTGGCACCACTGGTTAATGGGATGGGAAGGAT
>NW_020934166.1:0-1249 GCF_003984885.1 Neopelma chrysocephalum
CTTCTCCTTGTGTGCTCCTTTAAATCCCATTTTAACACTGATCCAGTTAATCCAGAGCTTCCCAAACTGGAGGATTCCCGAGGCTCCTCCTTGTGTGTTCTTGGTCAAGCTCACCCTTCTCCTCTTCTCCTCCTGAGACCACCTCAAGTGGTTTCTTCCCCACCAATTAACCCCCCAAAAAATTGATAATTCTCAACCCTCTAGGTCTGATTTTATTTAGTTTCCCTCAAATCCCATGGGAACATCCCGTGTCCGCCCACATCCCACTCCCACCTCAGGATAAACAGGCTGGAGAAGGACTTTTTGTCCTGATTTTTCCATGAGCTCATGTTCTCCTGGTGAGGAGCTCGTGCTCCAAAGGGCTCAAACGGAGACCGTGGGGATGGAAAGATCCAAGAAGGGGAAGGGAAAGCTCTGGAAAAATCCAACAGGTTCATCCATGGATGGGCAACATCTCCGACCACCACGAGCCCTGCTGGCATCCAAGACCTTTTCCCAAGGATTTTAACCCCATCCCTCAAGGATGGGCTCCGACACCTCCTCACGGCGTCGGAACAACCCCCTGTGAGTTGACTGAGCTGGTTCCACAAGGAATTCTGCCCTGGGAATGTCTGTTATCCGTAGGTGATTAGCCCACAGCTAACGAGACCTCTGCTAATTACACCCTTCTCCCTCTTCCCAAACCTCTTCTCTTGGAAACCTTGGCGTTCAGGCAACAGGAGAAATCCATGGAGGGGATGAACCCGCTCCGTTCATCCCATGGCTGAAAAATCCCGGGAAGAGACCGAAACGCCTCGAAATAAATTGAAAAAAAAATTAAAAAATAAATTTACAAAATCCAAATGAAGAACTCCCCGAGCTCCCCTTCCGTGGGAGTTCCATTCATTAAAATGATGGAAGCAAAGGGATCCAAGAATTGCGCTTCCCGGGCTAACGAGCGGCCGAAGGGATCCGCGGGCGCCAATTCCAGAGGCCGGCAGTATTTTCCGGGATCGGCAAGTGGTTTAAATTGAAAAGCCCCAGGTGAATCGATATTTACTGCATCGCAATGAAATGAATAGTAATAAGTCACCGAGCTCCCCGTCCTGCTTCGGGAAGTAAAAAATTATCCAAACGAGCGAGCGCCGGGAGTCGTAACCGGCTGCTCTCTCATCCCGAGGAAAGCTGGGAAGAGCCCAAAAGGGGGGGAGAAAAGGAGAAAAGAAAAAAAAAAATAAAAGGGAAAATAGGAGCTGGGAGTTTCATAAAG
>NW_020934167.1:0-1272 GCF_003984885.1 Neopelma chrysocephalum
CCAAACCAGAAGATTCCCGAGGCTTCTCCTTGTGTGCTCCTTTAAATTCCATTTTAACACTGATCCAGTGAACCCAGAGCTTCCTAAACTGGAGGATTCCCGAGGCTCCTCCTTGTGTGTTCTTGGTCAAGCTCACCCTTCTCCTCTTCTCCTCCTGAGACCACTTCAAGTGGTTTCTTCTCCACCAATTAATCCCCCCAAAAACTGATAATTCTCAACCCTCTAGGTCCGATTTTATTTAGTTTCCCTCAAATCCCATGGGAACATCCCGTGTCCGCCCACATCCCACTCCCACCTCAGGATAAACAGGCTGGAGAAGGACTTTCTGTCCTGATTTTTCCATGAGCTCATGTTCTCCTGGTGAGGAGCTCGTGCTCCAAAGGGTTCAACCGGAGACCGTGGGGATGGAAAGATCCAAGAAGGGGAAGGGAAAGCTCTGGAAAAATCCAACGGGCTCATCCATGGATGGGCAACATCTCCGACCACCACGAGCCCTGCTGGCATCCAAGACCTTTTCCCAAGGATTTTAACCCCATCCCTCAAGGATGGGCTCTGACACCTCCTCACGGTGTCGGAACAACCCCCTGTGAGTTGACTGAGCTGGTTCCACAAGGAATTCTGCCCTGGGAATGTCTGTTATCCGTAGGTGATTAGCCCACAGCTAACGAGACCTCTGCTAATTACACCCTTCTCCCTCTTCCCAAACCTCTTCTCTTGGAAACCTTGGCGTTCAGGCAACAGGAGAAATCCATGGAGGGGATGAACCCGCTCCGTTTATCCCATGGCTGAAAAATCCCGGGAAGAGACTGAAATGCCTCGAAATAAATTGAAAAAAAAATTAAAAAATAAATTTACAAAATCCAAATGAAGAACTCCCCGAGCTCCCCTTCCACGGGAGCTCCGTTCATTAAAATGATGGAAGCAAAGGGATCCAAGAATTGCGCTTCCCGGGCTAACGAGCGGCCGAAGGGATCCGCGGGCGCCAATTCCAGAGGCCGGCAGTATTTTCCGGGATCGGCAAGTGGTTTAAATTGAAAAGCCCCAGGTGAATCGATATTTACTGCATCGCAACGAAATGAATAGTAATAAGTCACCGAGCTCCCCGTCCTGCTTCGGGAAGTAAAAAATTATCCAAACGAGCGAGCGCCAGGAGTCGTAACCGGCTGCTCTCTCATCCCGAGGAAAGCTGGGAAGAGCCCAAAAGGGGGGGAGGAAAGGAGAAAAGGAAAAAAAAAAATAAAAGGGAAAATAGGAGCTGGGAGTTTCATAAAG
>NW_020934168.1:0-686 GCF_003984885.1 Neopelma chrysocephalum
CCAGGGATGGGGCATCCTCTGGGAATTCCATCCCAGCCCCTCCCCACTCTCCCAGGGAAGGATTCCTTCCCGATATCCCCATATCCCATCCACCCCTCTGGCAGCGGGAAGCCATTCCCTGCGTCCTGTTGAACAAAACAGGGAATTCTGCTTCCACGTCCCCTGTGCTGCAAAGGGAATTTCCCCTCCCCTCTCCCGAGGGAAGCCAGGCCTCGTTCTGCCCGAATTCCCCCTGGGAATGCCGGGGGTGCTGAGCCGGTTCTCCTGCCTTTCCCAGGATGTTCGACGTGGGCGGGCAGAGATCCGAGCGCAAGAAGTGGATCCACTGCTTCGAGGGTGTCACAGCCATCATCTTCTGCGTGGCCCTCAGCGACTACGACCTGGTGCTGGCCGAGGACGAGGAGATGGTACGGGATACTGGGATCGTGGGAGCATGGGATCGTGGGATCATGGGACTGTGGGAACAGGGGAGCCGGGAGCGCCTGGAATGGCCTGCGGCAACTGCTCCGGTGTGGGCCCCTTCCCATGGGATCAGTCCCTCAGGAACTGCTCCAGGTCCTTCCATGGGCTCAATCCAGGTCCCTTTCCATAGGGTTAGTCCCTTGGGAACTGCTCCAAGTCCTTCTGTGGGTCAGTCCTTCAGGAACTGCTCCAACCTGGATCCCTTTCCATGGGCTCAATCCAGG
>NW_020934169.1:0-1018 GCF_003984885.1 Neopelma chrysocephalum
TCTCTTCTCCAGGGGAACATTCCCAGCTCTCCCAGCCTGGCTCCAGAATCCTGGAATCCCAGGCTGGTTTGGGTGGGAAGGGACCATTAATCCCATCCATGGGCAGGGACACCTCCCACTGTCCCAGGCTGCTTCAGCCTGGCCTTGGACACTTCCGGGGATGGGGCATCCTCTGGGAATTCCATCCCAGCCCCTCCCCACTCTCCCAGGGAAGGATTCCTTCCCGATATCCCGATATCCCATCCAACCCTCTGGCAGCGGGAAGCCATTCCCTGTGTCCTGTTGAACAAAACAAGGAATTCTGCTTCCACGTCCCCTGTGCTGCAAAGGGAATTTCTCCTCCCCTCTCCCGAGGGAAGCCGGGCCTCATTCTGCCCGAATTCCCCCCGGGAATGCCAGGGGTGCTGAGCCGGTTCTCCTGCCTTTCCCAGGATGTTCGACGTGGGCGGGCAGAGATCCGAGCGCAAGAAGTGGATCCACTGCTTCGAGGGTGTCACAGCCATCATCTTCTGCGTGGCCCTCAGCGACTACGACCTGGTGCTGGCCGAGGACGAGGAGATGGTACGGGATACTGGGATCGTGGGAGCATGGGATCGTGGGAGCATGGGATCGTGGGACCATGGGAACAGGGGAGCTGGGAGCGCCTGGAATGGCCCGCGGCAACTGCTCCGGTGTGGGCCCCTTCCCATGGGATCAGTCCCTCAGGAACTGCTCCAGGTCCTTCCATGGGCTGAATCCAGGTCCCTTTCCATAGGGTTAGTCCCTTGGGAACTGCTCCAAGTCCTTCCATGGGTCAGTCCTTCAGGAACTGCTCCAACCTGGATCCCTTTCCATGGGCTCAATCCAGGTCCCTTTCCATGGGGTCAGTCCTTCAGGAACTGCTCCAATGTGGTTCAGTCCCGCAGGAACTGCTCCAACTGGAATCCCTTTCCATAGGATAAATCCAGGTCCTTTTCCATGGGGTCAGTCCCTCAGGAACTGCTCCAACCTGGATCCCTTTCCATGGGCTCAATCCAGG
>NW_020934170.1:0-334 GCF_003984885.1 Neopelma chrysocephalum
GGAATGTCCCGAGCTGGGAGGATCATGGGAGTGCAGCTCCTGGTCCTACACGGGATGATCCCGATTAAAAAGGACCAATTTCACCCTCAGGCTAAGATTGTGGAATTTCCAGTGGAGTTGAGGTGAATTTTGTGCTAAATATGGATAAAAATTCCTAAATAATGGTTTATTTATATCCCAAGCCTATGGAATGATGGTAGGTTTCCTATTGGAGCATCCAGCCTTTCCTTGGCTCTTCCCTGAACACTTATTTCCTTCTGCTCCCTTGGGAATAATCAGGATTAGCTCGTTAATATCCCTCCTCCCAGTTCCATCCTGCTGTGAGAAATCCTGG
>NW_020934171.1:0-2068 GCF_003984885.1 Neopelma chrysocephalum
TGGGTTTCCTGTTGGAGCATCCATCTTTTCCTTGGCTCTTCCCTGGGCACTTATTTCTTTCTGCTGCCTTGGGAATAATTGGGATTAGCCCTCCTATCAGTTCCATGTTGCTGTGAGAAATCCTGGAATGTCCCGAGCTGGGAGGATCATGGGAGTGCAGCTCCTGGTCCTGCACGGGATGATCCTGAGAAAAAGGGTCCAGTTTCACCCTCAGGCTGAGATTGTGGAATTTCCAGTGGAGTTGAGGGGAATTTTGTGCTAAATATGGATAAAAAATCCTAAATAATGGTGTATTTGTATCCCAAACCTACGGAATGATGGGAAGGTTTGGGGTCAGAACAAGACAATCCTTCAGGTCCCTTCCGACCCGAACCATCCTCGAATTCCATAATCAGCTTTCCCGCTCTCTGGGCATTTATTTTCTTCTGCTGCCTTGGGAATAATCAAGATTAGCCCGTTAATATCCCTCCTCCCAGTTCCATGCTGCTGTGAGAAATCCTGGAATGTCCCGAGCCAGGAGGGACCCACAAGGATCCTCTTTCTCCGCCCCAATTCCCTGTCCGGTGGGAATTCCTCTGGGGGTGTTCCTTCCAAACCTTTAGCAGGGAATGTGTGGGTTTCCTGTTGGAGCATCCAGCTTTTCCTTGGCTCTTCCCTGGGCACTTATTTCCTTCTGCTGGCTTGGGAATAATCAGGATTAGCCTGTTAATATCCCTCCTCCCAGTTTCCATCCTGCTGTGAGAAATCCTGGAATGTCCCGAACCAGGAGGGACCCACAAGGATCCTCTTTCTCCACCCCAATTCCCTGTCTGGTGGGAATTCCTCAGGGACAAGGCTGTGGCGTTCCCTCCAAACCTTTAGCAGGGAATGTGTGGGTTTCCTATTGGAGCATCCAGCTTTTCCTTGGCTCTTCCCTGGGTGCTCCTGTGCGTGGCAGAGCTGGATTCCGGATTCTCCGGCGCCCTTGGCACCGGCAAAATCCAACCATCTGCGTCCGGCGGCTCCGGCCGGTCCGTCCATCCCCAGGTCTCCGCGGCATCTGCGGCTCCCGCTTCCCGCCGGGCTCTGCTGGAAGCAGGATTTGCACCGGGATACGGGGAGGGCCGAGAGGTCACAGCTGTTAAGGCCGGGAAAGGAGGGAAAAAAAGAGCGGAGGGGCGTTCCCGAGCTTGGCACGGATCCCGCGGCCACCTGTCCGGGAGCAGCGGCGCTTTTCCGAGCCCGGAATATTGTTTTGATGGAAAATAATTTCCTTTAATCCTCCCTCCCACCCCCCCAAATAAAAGGGGATTGAAGAATTGCTTCTGGAATTGTTGTTGGTGGTGGATTCAGATCCAGGCTCTCCCCCAGCATTCCTGGGATCCTCGGAGTGTCCAAATGGAGGCAACGAGGGATGAATCTCCGGGGAAACCCCGAAGCTATTCCGGTTCGGGATGTTTTCCTATGGAAAAAGGTTTTCTGGCTCAAAAAGGAGGAGCTGGGAGTGCAGGAATGGTGTCTCCACTGCTTTAAATTCCTCCTCAAACACAAGGATAAAAGGGGGCAATAGGGAAAACATTCCTTGTATCACGGGAAGGGACTTTTTGGGAGTCGTGGGAGACAGCGGGAATGTTTCCTTGTTCCCTCCCTCCCTCTAACACATTCCCAATCTCTTCTGCACCTGAAATCCCCCCGTTCCAACCCAAAACAGGGCTCGGTGCTGCTGCAGCAGGAATTGGGGGCGTGGGCAGGTGGGAATGATGGGAAGATGCCAGAAAGCTCCAGCTTGGAAGTCCAGAGCAGTGGGATTTTTGTCCCTATCCACGTAAAACTATGTGTGGGATGGTTTTGGAAAAGGGGATGGCTTTGGCAAAGGGAGCTAAAAAGTCGCATTTCTATTTTTAGTGTTTATATTTTCTTACTTCTGGTGGTTTTAGTTTCAGGTTTTGGCATTTCTGGTTCCCATTTTTAGCATTTCTGGCAGGGAAAAATCTCCTTCCGATCTTTCTCTTAATACTTGGGAAGCCTGGAATTTCCTTTCCGACTCCAGGGATGGGGATTCCATCACTACCCTGGGCAGCTGTGCCAG
>NW_020934172.1:0-1039 GCF_003984885.1 Neopelma chrysocephalum
CTTACCAGGATAAAGTTGTGAGGCTTAAATTGAGCTTAAAATGAGCTGCTGCCCTGAGCCGGGTCCAACTGCCACCGGCATCTGGGCTGAGCTCCGGGATGTGCCCGGGCAGGTCCCGGAGCTCGGGAATGAGGGAACCGGATTTTTGGGAGCAAAAAGGTCACTTGGCAAAGGAGCCGGAGCGTCGTTTCCAGCTGCTTCATTCCGGCCAGGCTGAGTAAACATCGAGGCTTCTCTCCGGCCTGAGGATGGATCCATCTGTTCCGCCCTGCTGGGAGAAAATCCTGGAATGTCCCGAGCCGGGAGGATCATGGGAGTGCAGCTCCTGGTCCTGCACGGGATGATCCCGAGAAAAAAGGGTCCAGTTTCACCCTCAGGCTGAGATTGTGGAATTTCCAGTGGAGTTGAGGTGAATTTTGTGCTAAATATGGATAAAAATTCCTAAATAATGGTTTATTTATATCCCAAACCTGTGGAATGATGGGAAGGTCTGAGGTTGGAACAAGACGATCCTTCAGATCCCTTCCAACCCAAACCATCCTGGAATTCCATAATCAGCTTTCCCCCTCTCTGGGCATTTGTTTCCTTCTGCTGCCTTGGGAATAATCGGGATTAGCCCGTTAATATCCCTCCTCCCAGTTCCATCCTGGAATGTCCGGAACTGGGAGGATCATGGGAGTGCAGCTCCTGGTCCTACACGGGATGATCCCGATTAAAAAGGACCAATTTCACCCTCAGGCTAAGATTGTGGAATTTCCAGTGGAGTTGAGGTGAATTTTGTGCTAAATATGGATAAAAATTCCTAAATAATGGTTTATTTATATCCCAAGCCTATGGAATGTGTGGGTTTCCTATTGGAGCATCCAGCTTTTCCTTGGCTCTTCCCTGGGCACTTATTTCTTTCTGCTGCCTTGGGAATAATCGGGATTAGCCCGTTAATATCCCTCCTCCCAGTTCCATCCTGCTGTGAGAAATCCTAGAATGTCCCGAGCTGGGAGGGACCCACAAGGATCCTCTTTCTCCGCCCCAATTCCCTGTC
>NW_020934173.1:0-1509 GCF_003984885.1 Neopelma chrysocephalum
CCTCTTTCTCCGCCCCAATTCCCTGTCTGGTGGGAATTCCTCTGGGGGTGTTCCTTCCAAACCTTTAGCAGGGAATGCGTGGGTTTCCTGTTGGAGCATCCAGCTTTTCCTTGGCTCTTTCCTGGGCGCTTATTTCCTTCTGCTGCCTTGGGAATAATTGGGATTAGCTCGTTAATATCCCTCCTCCCAGGAATGATCCTTCCCCAGCAAAACACTGGGATTTCCTCTTTCTCCACCCCAATTCCCTGTCTGGTGGGAATTCCTCAGGGACGAGGCTGTGGCGTTCCCTCCAAACCTTTAGCAGGGAATGTGTGGGTTTCCTGTTGGAGCATCCAGCTTTTCCTTGGCTCTTCCCTGGGTGCTCCCGTGCGTGGCAGAGCCGGATTCTGGATTCTCCAGCGCCCTTGGCACCGGCAAAATCCGACCATCTGCGTCCGGCGGCTCCGGCCGATCCGTCCATCCCCAGGTCTCCGTGGCATCTGCGGCTCCCGCTTCCCGCCGGGCTCTGCTGGAAGCAGGATTTGCACCGGGATACGGGGAGGGTTGAGAGGTCACAGCTGTTAAAGCTGGGAAAGGAGGGAAAAAAAGAGCGGAGGGGCGTTCCCGAGCTTGGCATGGATCCCGCGGCCACCTGTCCGGGAGCAGTGGCGCTTTTCCAAGCCCGGAATATTGTTTTGATGGAAAACAATTTCCTTTAATCCTCCCTCCCACCCCCCCAAATAAAAGGGGATTGAAGAATTGCTTCTGGAATTGTTGTTGGTGGTGGATTCAGATCCAGGCTCTCCCCCAGCATTCCTGGGATCCTCGGAGCGTCCAAATGGAGGCAACGAGGGATGAATCTCCGGGGAAACCCCGAAGCTATTCCGGTTCGGGATGTTTTCCTATGGAAAAAGGTTTTCTGGCTCAAAAAGGAGGAGCTGGGAGTGCAGGAATGGTGTCTCCACTGCTTTAAATTCCTCCTCAAACACAAGGATAAAAGGGGGCAATAGGGAAAACATTCCTTGTATCACGGGAAGGGACTTTTTGGGAGTCATGGGAGACAGCGGGAATGTTTCCCTGTTCCCTCCCTCCCTCTAACACATTCCCAATCTCTTCTGCACCTGAAATCCCCCCGTTCCAACCCAAAACAGGGCTCGGTGCTGCTGCAGCAGGAATTGGGGGTGTGAGCAGGTGGGAATGACGGGAAGATGCCGGGAATCTCCGGCTTGGAAGTCCAGAGCAGTGGGATTTTTGTCCCTATCCACGTAAAACTATGTGTGGAATGGCTTTGGAAAAGGGGATGGCTTTGGCAAAGGGAGCTAAAAAGTTGCATTTCTGTTTTTAGTGTTTATATTTTCTTACTTTTGGTGGGTTTAGTTTCGGTTTTTGGCATTTCTGGTTCCCATTTTTAGCATTTCTGGCAGGGAAAAATCTCCTTCTGCTCTTTTCTCTTAATACTTGGGAAGCCTGGAATTTCCTTTCAGACTCCAGGGATGGGGATTCCATCACTACCCTGGGCAGCTGTGCCAG
>NW_020934174.1:0-577 GCF_003984885.1 Neopelma chrysocephalum
CTTACCAGGATAAAGTTGTGAGGCTTAAATTGAGCTTAAAATGAGCTTAAAATGAGCTGCTGCCCTGAGCCGGGTCCAACTGCCACCGGCATCTGGGCTGAGCTCCGGGATGTGCCCGGGCAGGTCCCGGAGCTCGGGAATGAGGGAACCGGATTTTTGGGAGCAAAAAGGTCACTTGGCAAAAGAGCCGGAGCGTCGTTTCCAGCTGCTTCATTCCGGCCAGGCTGAGTAAACATCGAGGATTCTCTCCGGCCCGAGGATGGATCCATCTGTTCCGCCCTGCTGGGAGAAAATCCTGGAATGTCCCGAGCCGGGAGGATCATGGGAATGCAGCTCCTGGTCCTGCATGGGATGATCCTGAGAAAAAAGGGTCCAGTTTCACCCTCAGGCTGAGGTTGTGGAATTTCCAGTGGAGTTGAGGTGAATTTTGTGCTAAATATGGATAAAAAATCCTAAATAATGGTATGTTCGTATCCCAAGGCTATGGAATGATGGGAAGGTCTGAGGTTGGAACAAGACGATCCTTCAGATCCCTTCCAACCCAAACCATCCTGGAATTCCATAATCAGCTTTCCCC
>NW_020934175.1:0-426 GCF_003984885.1 Neopelma chrysocephalum
TCCTCCCAGTTCCATCCTGCTGTGAGAAATCCTGGAATGTCCCGAGCCGGGAGGGACCCCCAAGGATCATCAGAGTGCAGCTCCTGGTTCTGCACGGGATGATCCCAAGAGAAAAGGATCCAGTTTCACCCTCAGGCTGAGATTGTGGAATTTCCAGTGGAGTTGAGGGGAATTTTGTGCTAAATATGGATAAAAATTCCTAAATAATGGTATGTTCGTATCCCAAGGCTATGGAATGATGGGAAGGTCTGAGGTTGGAACAAGATGATCGTTCAGGTCCCTTCCTACCCAAACCATTCTGGAACTCCATAATCAGCTTTCCCCCTCTCTGGACATTTATTTCCTTCTGCTGCCTTGGGAATAATTTGGATTAGCTTGTTTTAATATCCCTCCTCCCAGTTCCATCCTGCTGTGAGAAATCCTGGA
>NW_020934176.1:0-546 GCF_003984885.1 Neopelma chrysocephalum
ATCCCTCCTCCCAGTTCCATCCTGCTGTGAGAAATCCTGGAATGTCCAGAGCCGGGAGGATCATGGGAGTGCAGCTCCTGGTCTTCCACGGGCTCATCCCGAGAAAAAAGGGTCCAGTTTCACCCTCAGGCTGAGATTGTGGAATTTCCAGTGGAGTTGAAGTGTATTTTGTGCTAAATATGGATAAAAATTCTTAAATAATGGTATGTTCGTATCCCAAGGCTATGGAATGATGGGAAGGTCTGAGGTTGGAACAAGACGATCGTTCAGGTCCCTTCCTACCCAAACCATTCTGGAACTCCATAATCAGCTTTCCTCCTCTCTGGACATTTATTTCCTTCTGCTGCCTTGGGAATAACCGGGATTAACCCCTTTTAATATCCCTACTCCCATTTCCATCCTGCTGTGAGAAATCCTGGAATGTCCCGAGGTGGGAGGGACCCACAAGTATCCTCTTTCTCCGCCCCAATTCCCTGTCTGGTGGGAATTCCTCTGGGATATTCCCTCCAAACCTTTAGCAGGGAATGTGTGGGTTTCCTGTTGGAG
>NW_020934177.1:0-2801 GCF_003984885.1 Neopelma chrysocephalum
GTGGTTGAAGGTGCGCTATCTCCTTCAGGCACAGGCAGCCTACCAGGCCCGATTAGGACAAATCGGAGGCAGTAACTGTGATTCAGTGAGAATCCAGTTGGAAGCAAGAATTAGAGATCTCGAAAGTGAATTGGACAGGGTAAAAAAAACCCAACAAGAGAGTGCTTCTCGTAAAGAAGCAACGCGGGGAGAGATGGAAATCTACAAAGACCTGTATCTGGAGGAAGTAAAAACCAGAAGATGCCTAACCAAGAAACTGGAAAGGTAAGTCCACGCTTTTTTGGAGTGGTAATAAGAGACTCCTTTTTTCTTCATGCATTTTCCTTCTAAATCCTTGTGAGACCCCACCTGGTGTGCTGCATCCAGCTCTGGGGTCCTCAGCACAGCAAGCACCTCCACCTGTTGGAGTGAGTCCAGAGCAGGCCACCAAGGTGGTTAGAAAGATGGAGCACCTCTCCTATGAGGAAAGGCTGGGACAATTGCAATACTTCAGCCTGGAAAAGAGAAGGCTTTGGGGTGACCTAATTGTGGCCTTTCAGTATGTGAAGGGAGCCTACCAGAAGGATGAAAAGAGTGCATGTAGTGAGAGGACAAGGGGGGGAATGGCTTCAAACGGAAAGAGAGTAGGTTTAGGTTGGATACTAGGAAGAAATTGGTTACTGTGAGGGTGGCGAGAAACTGCAACAGGTTGCCCAGAGAAGCTGTGGATGCCCCATCCCTGGAAGTGTTCCAGGCCAGGTTGGATGGTGCTCTGAACAACCTGGTCTCGTGGAAGGTGTCCCTGCCCACAGCAGGAGGCTTGGAACGAGATGATCTTTAAGGTCCCAGCCAAGCCAAGCCAAGCCATTCTATGCTTCTCTGATGTCTGTGCTGCTTATGTGAGACTGTGGGGAAAAGGCTGGTTCTTCCTGTGTTTCATGGTTTTCTTAACTAATTTGCTGTGCAGATTGGAAAAGCTTCTGAGGGTAGATGGGAGGAAACTCAGAGCTAATGAAGAGAAAGAAACCCAGTCCCAGCTGGAAGAAGTGAGGAACAGATATTCTGAAAAGGTCAAGGAAGTTGATAGATTACGAACAGAGGTGAGCTGCGCTCCGGGTGGGGATTTTTGGTTGTGGTGTTACTTCTTTTGCAACCTGGGGGATGCTTTCCCTATATTTCTCGTCATGTTGATGATTTTTTTTCCTTGGTTGCTTTTTGGATGTGATGGGCTTTTCTTAATGCTCCTTCTGCTGTTACAGTAGTAGATGACTATAACTAATTCGGAGTTAGGTATCATTATGGGTAAAGATGCAAATGTTAAGGGCAAAGCATTAGGTGTAAGGGCTCATGGAGGCCAGGCTGTCTTGCAGAGGAAGGGCAAGCCGAGAGTGGCAGCCAGCCTGGCGGGGTGCGTGACCTCACGGGTCAGGGAGCCCTCCCGCAGGCCCTCAGCAGGAAGAGCAGAACAGGTCCGCTGACAGTAAGCGGGGTCAGCCAAGAGTGCAGATCCCCCGGCTGGGCCTTAGGGATGGGCAGGTCTGCCGTCCTTGCAGGACATCACGTCCATGGGCTGAGAGCAGTGGGGCCCAGCTCAGGCCTGGCTGCAGCTTGAGGGAGACTGTGACAGTGTCATCTGGGTCTGACAGATGAATTCCTGCCCTGGAAGAGAGGGGAGGAACTCCGCTGTCACTCACAGGGCACGATCAGCCCCTGAGCCCTGTCTCAGGCACGAGCAGAGCAGGAGGCACTTGACGCTTTGCTTTTCTCAACAGTGTTGTCGCTGCCCAGGGCACAATGAGGACAGGTGTCTCCCAGGGGAAAATCTGTAACTTATTGCTCACGGGTAGCTGTTTCAGCTGTCCCATCTTGTCGCAGGGACCCAGAAGGACTGTTCCCAGCAGTGGTTTTGAGGCTGCTCTGCCTGTGCAGTAGTGGCACGTAACCTTTTATCTCCTTCGCCGCTCCTTACTCGGATTCGTTGCTAAAGCGGCTGTCTCTCAGAGCTATGCTTGGGTTTGGAAGGCATCGCTGTAGAATCGCTTACTGCCTTTGCAGTGATTCCTTTTGAGTCCAGAGGCTTGTAGCATTTTTGCATGAGGAACTCAAAAAAGGATGGGAACCTGAGGAATGCTATGACAAATGAGGCGAAAGCTCTTCTTGCTGGAAAAGAAGAGCCTGGTTGCACTTTGTTTCTAGTCCTGAGCCAGCCGATGGTGAATATAGTCTCCCTGGCCACCCCCTTTTGGGGTTTTTCCAGAATTCACTGCCTTTACATCACGCTGACTTCCTTTTTTCTTCTTTCTGTCGGCAGGTTGCTGAACTTTCCCAGCAGCTGGACAGGGAGTCTAAACAATGCAAGCAGCTGGAAGCCAAAAATCAGGATCTGCAAGAAGAGCTGTCTACCCTGCGTGGGAAGTGCGAAAACCTGGAGATGGACAAATGCCAGCTGCAAGAGGAGCTGGCAAAACTCCGGCACCATTTGGAGACTAACGTGGTGGATCGCACCCAACTGGAACAATGTAAAAGAGATGCGGAAGAACAAGCAGACCAGGAAATAAGACAAAAACTCCAAGAAGTCAATGAGTTTTTGCAAGTAAGTGAATTTCTCACCAGTGTCCATAGGCGCTACGTAAACTTCTGTTGTGGCCGTCGTTTTTGGTATTTTTCTTTTGCTCCCGTATCCTGCGTGTTAGTGCTGTACTTCTGTCTCTCCTGAAGGCAGTGGGAGAAGGCAATATGGTTGGGCAGGAGGGCTGTCATGGGTGTGTAATGTTCCTGAATCGAAAGCCTGCCCAAGGCAGATTCCCACTTGGCAGTGCTTG
>NW_020934178.1:0-432 GCF_003984885.1 Neopelma chrysocephalum
TGGTCTGGTTCTCCCTGCTCATCCTTGAATGGGTTTTGCAACTGCCAGCTGTCATGGCCAGACCTACAGGTGCTGCTTTGTCCTTGTAGGGGGGGGAAGGTGCTCAGAAAAGGAGTCACTTAGATTACAGGGGAGGAGGTGAGGGGGTGGAGGTGGGGGATGCTCTTATTGCCTTTGAAGGATCCTTTTCCATATGCCCTGTCCTACGGATACAGTGTCTCTTCATTAGGAGCTTTGAATAAGAGTGCTAATTTGGGCTCCTTGCCCAATGAAAAGAATTATTTGCCCTGGTAGCTCCTGGGTTCTGCCTTGGTTGCTGCTGGTAGTGAGGAGGCACAGCCGCCTCTCTGAGTAAGGCTGGGCCCTTGAAACTGGGTACGTGCAATTTTCTGCCGGGCAGAGCTCTCTTTTTCTTGTGGTGGTTGAAGGTGC
>NW_020934179.1:0-697 GCF_003984885.1 Neopelma chrysocephalum
CTTTGAATCCCCAGACCCTCCTTCTCCCTGAGCTCCCCTCTGGAATTCCAGAGGTTTGGCTCCGACCCCAGCTTCCCTGAGAGCCTCTTGGTGCTTTTTTTGTCCCAGCTCCAACCTCACCTCATCTCGGCTTCCCCGGGAAGAGTTTTTCCCCTCCCTGCTCTGCTCCATCTGGTTTCCTGCCCTCACACGACCCCCATTAATCCCACATTTCTCAAAAAAAAAAAAAAAAAAGGGCTTTGTCTGCAGACAAACCAACCCCTCCTCTGGCTTTTCCCCCCTTTTTCCCCCTCTCTGGCTCTGGGCTCGTAATGTTTTACGAGGGAGGGGATTTGGGAGCTCCTTCATTAGTTCCCTGTGGGGGTTTCTGGGCAGGGGGGGAGGGACAAAAATCACATTTTGGTACCAACAGTCCTGGAAATGCTCCTGGATTTGAGGTCTCTGTGGTCCTGCTCCTGCTTCACCCTGTGCTCCCCCTGCCTTAGGGAAAATCCCAACAAAAAAACAACCAAAATCCTCCCAAAATTTCAAAAAAAAAAAAATGGAAGTGCTGGAAATGGAAGTATTTTCATCTTTTTCACTATTTCCACGTTTCCCTGCAGGAGTTCTGGATCCACATCCCACTGTAGGACCTGGTTTGGCAGCTGAGAAGGGAAGTTCCCAACCCTCATTCCTGCAGCTCCAAGGTGCTCCTGGG
>NW_020934180.1:0-336 GCF_003984885.1 Neopelma chrysocephalum
CATCCCTCTTGATTTGGGATTCACATCCCTCTTGATTTGGGATTCACTTCCTTCTTGATTTGGGATCCACATCCCTCTTGATTTGGGATCCACATCCCTCTTGATCTCCCTGATTCGGCAGCTGAGGAGGGAAATCCCAACAGCTCCCAAGGCCATTCCCAACCCTCATTCCTGCAGCTCCAAGGTGCTCCTGGGGGGAAATGATGCTGGAAAATGGAGATTTCACCCCAAAAATCCCTTGGGATGAGAAACATGAGCAGAATTCATCTCCCCTGAATGATTTTTGATGCCAAGAGTCCTGGAAATGCTCCTGGATTTGAGGTCTCCATGATCCTG
>NW_020934181.1:0-333 GCF_003984885.1 Neopelma chrysocephalum
TTTTGATGCCAAGAGTCCTGGAAATGCTCCTGGATTTGAGGTCTCCATGATCCTGCTCCTGCTTCACCCTGAACTGCCCCTTCCCCAAAGGAAAACACAACCAGAAATACCCAAAAACTCCCAAACTAACCCAAAAAAACTAATCAGAAGAGCTGGAAATCAGAGTATTTCCCCCTTTTTCACTATTTCAGTTCTCCCTTCATAACTGATGGATTCACATCCCTCTTGATTTGGGATTCACTTCCCTCTTGATTTGGGATCCACATCCCTCTTGATTTGGGATCCACATCCCTCTTGATTTGGGATTCACATCCCTCTTGATTTGGGATTCAC
>NW_020934182.1:0-336 GCF_003984885.1 Neopelma chrysocephalum
GGTGCTCCTGGGGGGAAATGATGCTGGAAAATGGAGATTTCACCCCCAAATCCCTTGGGATGACAGACAGGAACCTTGCAATGCTCCTGGATTTGAGGTCTCCAGAGTCCTGTTCCTGCTTCACCCTGAGCTGCCCCTTCCCTAAAGGAAAACACAACCAGAAATACTCAAAACTCCCAAACTAACCCAAAAAAATTAATCAGAAGAGCTGGAAATCCAAGTATTTCCCCCTTTTTCCCCCTTTATAATCGATGGATTCACATCCCTTTTGATCTCCCTGATTTGGCAACTGAGGAGGGAAATCCCAACAGCTCCCAAGGCCATTCCCAACCCTCA
>NW_020934183.1:0-423 GCF_003984885.1 Neopelma chrysocephalum
TGGCAGCTGAGGAGGGAAATCCCAACAGCTCCCAAGGCCATTCCCAATCCTCGTTCCTGCAGCTCCAGGGTGCTCCTGGGGGGAAATGATGCTGGAAAATGGAGATTTCACCCCCAAATCCCTTGGGGTGACAGACAGGAACATAATTCATCTCCCCTGAATGATTTTTGGTACCAACAGTCCTGGAAATGCTCCTGGATTTGAGGTCTCCACGGTCCTGCTCCTGCTTCACCCTGAACTGCCCCTTCCCTAAAGGAAAACACAACCAGAAATACCCCAAAACTCCCAAACTAACCCAAAAAAAATTAATCAGAAGAGCTGGAAATCAGAGTATTTCCCCCTTTTTCACTAATTCAGTTCTCCCTTTGTAATTGATGGATTCACATCCCTCTTGATTTGGGATCCACATCCCTCTGGATTTGG
>NW_020934184.1:0-523 GCF_003984885.1 Neopelma chrysocephalum
TCAGGGGGGACCTTCTGGCTCTGCAACTCCCTGACAGGAGGGGGGAGCTGGGGGAGGTCGGGCTCTGCTCCCAGGGAACAAGGGACAGGAGGAGAGGGAACGGCCTCAGGCTGTGCCAGGGGAGGGCCAGGTTGGACATCAGCAGGAATTCCTTCCTGGAAAGGGCTGTCCAGCCCTGGCACAGCTGCCCAGGGCAGGGGTGGAGTCCCCATCCCTGGAGGGATTTAAAACATGTGTGGATGTGGCACTTGGGGACACGGGTTAGTGATGGCCTTGGCCATTGGACCAGCCACAGTGTGGGCACAGGAGCAGGGAAGAGATTGTCCCCTGTGCTGAGGCCGCACCTCAAATCTTGGGGGTAGTTTTGGGTTCCTCAGACAAGGCATGGAGGTGCTGGAGTGTGTGCAGGGAAGGGAACGGAGCTGGGAAGGGGCTGGAGCAGCAGGAGCGGCTGAGGGAGCTGGGGGGGCTCATCCTGGAGAAAAGGAGGCTCAGGGGGGACCTTCTGGCTCTGCAACTCCCT
>NW_020934185.1:0-380 GCF_003984885.1 Neopelma chrysocephalum
TGGCTCTCAAGGGGCGCAGGAGGTGGTTTTGTGGGGGGTGAAATCCCACCGGCGGCAGAAGGAAGAACCAAAAGGCTCCTCTTTTCCCCTCTCCCAGCAACCCCCAAAGGAATCCCAAGTGCCCTCCAAACAAAGGGCTGGTTTAATTTAACATTGATTTGCGCTTTGGCTACGAGACACTCGATTTTGTGCCGTCACAGCCATGGAGCTGTGAGGTCACTGAGACTCTGTCACTTCTGCTTTTCATGCCTGGAGATCTCAAGAAGTTTGTACTCCCTTCACCTGCAACACCCCTGAGCAGTGGAGGGAGCACAGAGGGGGAATTTCTGGCTCTCAAGGGGCGCAGGAGGTGGTTTTGTGGGGGGTGAAATCCCACCGGC
>NW_020934186.1:0-421 GCF_003984885.1 Neopelma chrysocephalum
TTTTTACAGCTTTTTATCTTCCCCGTAGGTCACCAGTTCTAATAAACTCCAGGGCTGGGTGGCAAGAGCAGGTTAAAAGTGATCAAAAAGTTCAAACCAGCCATATTTTGTTAAACAACCAAATAAAACCTGTTTGGTTTTTTTTCCCTGTATTTAATGACGTTACCTGAGAAAATTGCAGGCATTTATCACGTTTTCCAATCACAGATTCAGAAATCTACTTGAAAACTCTGACCTGGCTGCACAAGGGCTTCATGTAGGAATAAAGCTTGTCCACACTAAGTTCTCCACCTGGTTTGAAAACCAAGGTCTCTACAGACCTGCCTATGGATGAGTCTGGAGCGGGAAGACAAAAACCCCCCATTTCTGGTGGTTTTTTACAGCTTTTTATCTTCCCCGTAGGTCACCAGTTCTAATAAAC
>NW_020934187.1:0-7246 GCF_003984885.1 Neopelma chrysocephalum
GGGACTCTTGGGCAACGTTAAGGAAATCAGGCAAGTCCATAATTTATGACCGGGAGATGTATTGAATGTGACAGGGAAAACAACGGGAGATTAGGATCCACAGGATGAACATTTGGGACAGCAGCAGAGCATTCCTGGAAGCTGGTTTGTGCATCTTAATGGTGCACAATAAAGGGGAATAAACCTTTAACATGTAACAGAGGGGCTGGGTTTTGAGAATTGATTTTTATGACCCAATTTGTTTGGTTATATTTTAGTCTAAAAAAATAGGGGCTCCTGGTCAGACTTGGAAGAAAACAAAGTTTGTTGAATATATATATATTTTTTTATATATATTATATGATAGATATATATATATATATATATAATATCCATAATAGCCCTTCCTCTGTCTCTCTGTCCACATGTGATGTGGTGATGCCACTCCGATCATCCTGATCCCTGATCTGAGGGATACTGTCCCTGCTTTCCTGTGCTGTGGAGTTTTTGCCTGTCTTTTAAAATGGAAGAAGGGCCTAAAATCCACAGAACACACGGGGATTTTATTTAAAAACCCTCCTTTTTGGGGGAAGAGAGGTTTAACCACGGAATGGAACAAAACTGTGGCATCCTTTCAATCCATTCTCCATAAAATCCAGGTATGGAAGGGTGGCCGTGCCCAGACTCGCTGTACATTGATTTTGTTTGCAAAAGCACTGCAATTACACAGTTCTCCTGCCAGTTTGGCACAGGAAGACAAGCAAAATCCCAAGTGGAATGTTTTCCCCATGGAAAGTCTTTCTCCACGGTTTGTTTTTTTTCCCTTCCCCAGCTCCAGCATCACAATCTGATTGGCAAACCATCCAAAAACTGGATTGCAGAGCCGGTGACGTGAAGTGATTGGCTCCAGAGGAGGGCAGAGGTGGGGGAAACATCCAACATCCCGGATTGTCCTCTTGGAGAGCCTGCCAGGCTGCAGTGACCTGGAATGTGTCCAGCTGTGCTGCCACCAGCAGCTCTTCATCTTTTAACTCCATTCCTGCTCTCGGTGGCAGCTGTTTCATTCTCCTGCCAAAGACAGTTCCAGGAGGGGGGGAAAAAAATCCTAAAAGAACTGCAAAGGAAGGAGTTGCTTGGAATATTGGGTCTAAACATAGCTGCTGCTGCTGCTGGTGCTGGTGGCTGGGTCCATTTTTAGCCCGGTTTCCCAAAGAAATGAGGCTCATCCAGCAGGAACATCTGGCTGCTTCCTGGCAGGTTGGGAGAGCACAGCTCAGCTGCAGCCAAATTTGGGCCAAAAACAGGGGTTTGCTCCAGGTTTTGGTGTCTGGGGGTTGGGATATTCGAGTTTTGGTCTCTTTCTGGCCACAGGGAGGGATGAGCTTTTAAGGTCCCTTCCTTCTCTCACCATTCTGTGATTCCACGACACGACTCCTTGATTCCCTGTTTCCCAGGGACACGAGGCACATTCCCGTTTGCTCCAGAGTCCCAACCTGGATTTTTTTTTTGTTTGGAAGCAGGACAAGATCTGTCATTTCAGCAGCACCTCCCCAACACTGGGATCATTGAAGAATTTACTCAGTGACCTTTCAGCTGTAGATAAACAGATCCACTCCTTAAACATTAACTCCTTCAAACCCATATTAATGTAGGATTTTTTTTGGGGGGGGTGGTTAAATTATCTTATGTTTACCTCCCTGGCAGCTCTTGGGGGGAAAAAACTCCATCTTTTTAAGAGGATTTTCAATTATTTTAATCTGAAGAGCATTATAAACATTTCCCACTGTCCAGGAAGGACAATCTGGTGCTGCTGGGACATTAATCCTGGCAGGAACACAATGGGGTGAAATTGTTACACATGGCCTGGGGGTTCTTCCAACACTGGAACAACTGGAATAACGGGGTGGAATTAAAAACCATAAGATCCTGGTGCCCAAAAAGAGCAACATAAAAAACAACAGAAACTAAAAATGAGCCTTGTAGAAGCATAAAAAAAATATTTTCTAAACCCCATTCATCCTATTCCACTCAAGAAAAACAATAATCAGCAGGAAAATTCTCTTACTTCCATTTGGACAAGGAAAATTTACTGCAGAGAAGAACCCAGGAGTGGCAAGATGGAAGAGAGGAGAGATAATCTAATAGGCCCCTTCTCTATCTAATTTTTATGATTCTGCTGAAAAATGACCTGAATAAGTGAAGTTATTTGCCCTTGTCCTCTTTGTTCATATTGGATTTGGTCATGAGGGAAATGCTGCCAAGGAGAGGATGTTTGACTCAATTTACTGCCCTTTGTGATTGCTCTATAAAACATTGGATATGTGATGGAAAAGGTGGTGGGGGCTCGGGGGGGAGAGGGGGGTTTGCCGTGGAAAAAGAAGGAACGACCGAAGTAAAAAGTAAAAATGAAGGCAACGAGGAGTGATGGAATTTCCTGTGGAGAATGTTTATCTCCCAGGGGATTATATTTAACCTGGATGTGGGATCATTTTAAAAACCAGCAGTTGAGTATTGACCAAACAGCAGCATTTCAGTTCCAAGTAGGTCACAAATAACACTGGAGTCAGAAGCTCCATCCCTCTGCTGCCCAGACTCCAGGAGCTGAGGTTTCCTTTGAATTCCCGGGATTTATTATCCTGCTACTTTTGGACTCTGGCTGTTAACCCCTCCACTGCTCCTGGTTTTACAGCCAAAGGCAGGAAATCCCAACCTGCCCTGCCTGATCTCACACCGTGCTCCAAGGCTCCTTTTTCCGTGGAATACACCCCCCGCCCTGACATCTGTGCCGACAAAACCTGGATCACGGACCGTGATCCATAAATAACACGGAATTACAGTCATGAGCACCACCAATCCACTCCTTTGGACTCCAACGACGCCATAATTATGCAGGATCTGTTAAAACCTGGGAACAGGTTCCCTACACGCCCCACTCAAGATTCCAGTCAGGGCTTTTGGCATCTCTCTCTTCCCGTCCAATCCCGCCCCAAAAACAAGAGTCTGGGAAAACGCGGCCGCGCCGCCTTGGAATAAGCGGCGTCAAAAATTCCAAGCAAATGAGTACCACATGTCTGGGAAGCAGCTCCTTTTCCTGGGCTGACCTTGGAGGCTGAGGGGCTGCCCCTTTTCCTGAAAAAAGGACTGCAGAAAGGAAAATATCCTGGTTGCTGCTCTGTAAGCACAGGGATAAGATCCTGCATCCATAAAGGACACGCAGTGTGTGTTCGGGATAAGATGGGATTCAACAGCTCAGCTTAAATATTCCCATTTCCCAGGAGTTTCCCTAAAAGCTGAATGGGCTCCTAGAGAGTGGGAGTTACTCCTAGCCAGGCATTGGATTTTAGGTTTTTATTGGGGATTCCCTAAATCACTCCTGCTGCAGAATCCCCCATGGATTTACTATTGTCCTTGGAATAAAAACCGGGAGATAAAGTCAGAGCACAAGCCCTCGCCTCCAGGTTCCTGGAGTTTGGATTTTTGGGGGTCCCTGAAAAGATGTGTCAGACACGAGCAGCAGCAGGCCTGGGAATGCCACATGTTATTCCTTAACCTCCTTCCCAGCGAGTTCCTCCTGACCCTTTCCTTTGGATTAAATTACACACACTTACAAAAACTAATTGTCTCACACACATTCCAATTACAAGCCTAATTAGACTTTTCTAACTCTTGCCTGACCGACCTGGTGTGGAATCAAACCAGGCTTTTTGCTTTTATTCCACATTAAATTGGCCCAAAAGGTTTTTTTGCAGCCCTGGAAGTTCAGGGGATAAAATAGAAGTGTCTGAGCAGATAAAAGGCTGAGCCAACAAAGAGCTTTCCAAGCTCATATCTGAAGGATCCATCAGGATTTAATGAATCTTGGACTGTTCCCTGACCAGGAGGGAGAAAGGTCTGTGTTTTCACCATTCTCCTCTCTCCTCTTCATCCTCCTTCCTCTCTTTGGGCATCAAATTTGCCTTGGTGGGAACTGCTGTCTTTATTTGGCTATTAAGTGTTTCCAAAAGACCAAAACAATGCTCCATTCCAAGCTTTGGGATGGTTTCTCATCCAAACAGAGGATTATGTCAGTCCCTCCTGCTCTTGGAACCTGTCAGTCCATTTTACATCACTTTGTTTTTTTGGAGGCTCTGAGCAGTCTATAAAAGTCTTGCAGCCACATATTAAGGCAATAATTGCAACCAAACACTCACACAGCTCCATTCTGAATGGAATTCAAACAATCTGGACCACTGTGCTCAAAGGAGAGCAATCCATGATCCCACATCCAGCTGGCAGCCAGAAACAAGGAAAATGGGGCTGGTATTGGGTTAGTCTTGTCCAAAAACAGCCATTCCTTGAGGAACACCACAGGCTCATGTCAGGAGGAATCATGGAATGGTTTGGCTGGGAAGGGACCCTAAAGATGGTTCCACCCCCTGCCGTGGGCAGGGACACCTTCCACTAGCCCAGGTTGCTCCAGTCTGGCCTTGGACACTTCCAGAGATGGGGCAGCCACAGCTTCTCTGGGAAACATGGACCAGGGCCTCCCCACCCTCATAGCCAGGAATTCCTTCCTAATATCCCACAGGGAAGCCATTCCCTGTGTCCTGTCCCTCCACGTCCTTGTCCCAAATCCCTCTCCAGTTCTCCTGGAGGACCATCTCAGGCACCCCAGGGCATCGTGCCCAACATGCTCAGGATCAGCCCAAGGAGCAGATTAAGTCCAGGAAAGTGGGAATCCCGTTCCCTCTCTCCCTCTGCTGCAGGAACTATGCCCAAGTGAGCACCAGCAATTCCCACCCTCTTCTCTCCCACCGTTTCCCTGTGGCAGAGTCCATCCCTAAGGAATCCCAGCGTGCACTCAGTTCACTGCTCACAATTCCCATCACCTCATTCACTCTTAATTAGCACAGATGATCCTTTCTGATCCTAATTGCCACCACACCCGTTACTCCAACCCTGGTTTGGATGTGCACTCACGCCACAAAAGCTGGAGTCATTACAATTCCTACCCAGCTCCAAAGGAGAGAATCGGCCCCTTGAATTCCCAAAGAACTCGAAGGCAGCGCTGCATTAATGACCCTCCTGGAACAACCACGAATGTCAAGTGCTCCCAGGGCAGCTTTTGAAGCCTCTCCATGGAGGAAACGAGCCATCAGCTGGGACAAATCCAGGCTGGGAACTGCCAGGGGGATGGATCTGCATTTCAAACATTTAGTTCCCTAAAACACTCCAGAAGCATGGAAGATGAGGGAGAAAAGGCTGATTCCACAGGACCTGAGGAGCCCAAACAGCCCAGTCCGGGTTCTGCTTCCTACAGGATGTGTCCCACCAGCCTCAGGACAGCATTCCTCATGGGAAGCACATAGAGGCTCTGCCACCTGTATGTGCCAAACAAAATTCCAGGGATGAAGCAGCGAGTGTGGAGCTGCCAAAAGGGGCTGGATCACTGAATGGAGATGGAGCCAAGATCCTTCTGTGAGGATGAGGCAGGGCAGGAAAAGGGAAAGGACCACACAAACACTTCTAAAATCTGGTCTACAGGGACCAGAACAGGCTGGGAGAGCTGGGGGGGTTCCCCTGGAGAAGGGAAGGATCCAGGGAGAGCTGAGAGCCCCTTGCAGGGCCTGAAGGGGCTCCAGGAGAGCTGGAGAGGGACTGGGGACGAGGGATGGAGGGACAGGACACAGGGAATGGCTTCCCACTGCCAGAGGGCAGGGATAGGTGGGATATTGGGAAGGAATTCCTGGCTGTGAGGGTGGGGAGGCCCTGGCACAGGTTTTCCAGAGAAGCTGTGGCTGCCCCTGGATCCCTGGGAGTGTCCAAGGCCAGACTGGAGCAACCTGGGCTAGTGGAAGGTGTCTCTGCCCAGGGCAGGGGATGGAACTGGATGAGCTTTAAGGTCCTTCCCAACCCAAACCATTCCATGATTCCATGAAACCACCTGTCAGTTAAATCCTGCTGCTGACATCCCACACTCTGTTGTTTTTCCCAGGAATCCATCAAATGCAAAGCAGTTCCAGGAACACAAACACTTGTGCATCCCACACGGTATCAATGGGAATTCCCATTTCCAAGGGGACTTTGCCATTAGTTCCTAGCACACACCAGCACTGAAATGCAGCATCCTCTGTTTCCTGCATAATAAAAAATTAAACAGACTCTCAAATTACTAATTAGATGCCACTGTTTAATTAAGTGTGCACAGAATGGCCAAAATAAAGGATTTCAAATTTTAATGAAGAGACAACAGTGTCTGACTGACATTGGAAGGGTTGGACCAACAGGGAAGAGAAATTCCTTTTTGGCAAAACAGAAGTCCAAAGAAATAAAAATAAGTTTACAAGCAAATGGTTTAAGTGAGCAATCTGAGATATTTCACTTAAATGTACCTAAAATCAGCAGTGCAAAAGCAGGTAAATGAAATAACCATCAACCATAGCCCAGGTTGCTCCAAACCCTGTCCAACCTGGCCTTGGACACTTCCAAGGATGGAGCAGCCAAAGCTCTCCAGCTTCTTCTTGCCAAGTTTTAAACCAGTATAACCCAGGACTAACTTCCCAAGCAGAGCTTCTAAACATCAAAATTCGTGTTGGCCCAAAAATTCCTGGAAGACTTCCAGGGAAATCTGATGTTTAAGGGGAAAAAGTGGGGGGGAAAAAAGGAAGAATTTCATTCCTGCGGCTGAACAAACACTGACAATGTGAAGTTTTGGGGTTTTCCCAATCCCACAGGCAGTTCTGCTGTGCAGGGATGAATGAAGCAGGTTAATCCCACTGTGGATCCTCAGCACTCCATGGGCTGCAGTTCCATCCATAATTCATGGTGCTGACACGTCTCCCTGCTGCTCGGGGAAGATGAGCAGAGGGAAACATGACACGGGGAAGAGCTTTTTCTTCCTTTTGCTCTCATTTCCACCCTTCCCAAAAGAAAAAAAAAAATGAAGGAGTCTGAAGAAGCAGCAATAGTGATTAATCCCAAAAGTTGAGGAATAAATGTATTGCTCCCACGCAAGGTTGTCCACAGCCACCTGAGCACACTCATAAAAAGCAAGTCTTAACATTTAATTTTTAAAAGTTAGGTAGTTTACCTTTGCAGTTATAGGCCTGAAACTGCAGGGAAACATAAATCCCTAGAAAACTTATAACAACAGCCAAGATCCACCTGATGGTTCAAAACTGAATGTTGCCAAACATGGGAGATTCTGGAAATAAGTCTGAAAAATGGGGAGAGTTAACTACAGAAAAGTGAGTGATTTCTGGAATCACAGGATGCTTTGGGGTGGAAG